>NC_044308.2:13678512-13782628 GCF_007474595.2 Lynx canadensis | reverse complement strand
AAAAAAAAAGAAGAAAGATAGAAGAAGAAAAGAAAGAAGAAAAGAAAGAAAGCAAGAAAAAAAGAAAAAGAAAGAACGAAAGAAAAGAACGAAAGCAAGAAAGAACAAGAAAGAGAAAAGAAAAATGAAAAGAAAGAAAAGAAGAAGAAAGAAATGAAAGAAAGAAAGAAAGAAAAGAAAAGAAAGAAAGAAAGAAGAAAGAAAGAAAGAAAGAAAGAAAGAAAGAAAGACAAGACTAGGTAAAGGGAAAAATTCACAACAATGTATTATGGGGTTCACAGTATGTAAAAGTATAGAGAAAGTACACAAGTTAAGACAAAGTATAAATGAAATTATGCTGTTATAAAGTTGTTTCATTATGCACCGAATGATATAAAGCTAATTCAAGATTGATTGTGATAAGTTACGATTGCATTTGGTAATCTCTAGCGCAACCACAAAAAAGCAATACAAAGTGATAGCAAAATGCCAATAGAAGAGATAGAAGGGAATATTGAATATTTTCATGTTAATCCAAAAAGAGGACAAGAAAAGTGCAAAAAGGAAGCAACCAAAAAACGGAGAGAACAAACAAGAAACCGGAAGCAGAATGTGACACTTGAGCTCAGACATATTGATGAGCACATTAAATTTCCATGGGTGAAACAAATCCCAGGTAAAACATTAGACGTTTCAGAACAGATAAAAAATAAGACCTAAGCATATGCTTTTTCTAGGAGTGCACTTTAAACATAAACTCACAGGTAAGTTGAAAGTAAAAGAATGGGTCGAAATATGCCACGGGAGCAGTAAGTAAGAGAAAGCTTGTGTAGCCTTATTATTATCAAACAGACTAGACTTGAAAATGAGTAATATTATTACCGGAAATAAATAGGGTCACTTTGTACCGAAGAAAGGATCAATGCATCCCCCAAATAAGACAATCTTTCATGTATACTCATCTCGTCACAGAGTTTGAAAAGAAATTAAGCCAAAACTGACAGATCCAAAGGGAGAGGTAGATAAATGCAGTCACATTTGAAGATTTTTTCCTTCTTTCCTTCTCCCTCCTTCCGTTTCTCCCTTCCTCCCTTCTTTCCTTCCTTCCTTCCTTCTCTCTTCTTTCCTCTCTATCAGGAGTTAACAGAACAACTACAGAAAAAAATCATTACAAGTACAGCAGATTTGAATAACACTATCAAAAATCTGATGCAATTGACATAGATCATTATACACCAACTGTAAACACATATTCTTTTCAGTTATACAAGAGGCAGTTCAAGATACACCACATTTCAATAAATTTAAAAAGTTGAAATCTTATAAACTATTTCCTCTGACATCAGTGAAATTACATTAGAAATCAGAAACAAACAAAGAAAAAAAACAGATAAGAGATCCTAAAACATCAAAGTTAAACAACAGACATCTAAATAACACGGGTCAAACAAAATAGCATAAGGAAAATTAGAAATTATTCTAACTGAATGATAATGAAAGTACCATATATCAAAATGTGTGGAATATAGCTAAAACTGCCCTTAGGAGAAATTTATGTATTTAGATGCTCAAAGGGGAAAAGAATAAAGGTGAAAAAGAAGTATTTAATCTAAATTTCCATTTTCATAAGCTAGAAGAAAATAATGAAGTAAATCCCAAGAAAGAAGTAAAGAAATAAAAATAGCAAAGCAGAAATCAATGACATAAAAAATAGACAATTAAGAGAATCATCAAAATGATAAGTAGCTTTTAAAAATGAATGCAATTGATGAGTAGAAAAAAAAAGAAAGAATGAAAATCACCAAAAACAAGAAAGAAAAGAGGGGCATTATTACAGATTCTATTGAAGTTAAAAGGATAATAATCAGATATTCTGAACAACTGTTTGCCAACACATTCAACAGCCTGGAAAAGCTGACAATTTACTTGAAAAAGACAACCTTCCAAAAGGTCAACAAGAAGAAATAGAAAATTTTATAGTCCTATGTATTCGCCAACTCAGGTTGCTATAACAGAACGCCACAAACGGGGTGGCGTGAACGATAGACATTTATTTCCTCATAGTTGTGGGTGCTAGAAGTCCATGGTCAAGGTGTCCGCTAACTGGGTTTCTGGTAAGATCTTTCTCTGTGTCTTGCAGACGGTTGTCTTCCTGCTATGGCATCACATGGTCTTTTCTTGACACTTTGGTGTCTCTTTTTTTTTTTATAAATTTTTTTTAATGTTTATTTATTTTTGAGACAGAGACAGAGCATGAACGGGGGAGGGGCAGAGAGAGAGGGAGACACAGAATCCGAAGCAGGCTCCGGGCTCTGAGCCATCAGCACAGAGCCCGACGCGGGGCTCGAACTCACGGACCGTGAGATCATGACCCGAGCCGAAGTCGGACGCTCGACCGACTGAGCCACCCAGGCGCCCCCTTTGGTGTCTCCTAATAGGGCACTAATACAATCAGATCAGGGGCCCATCCTTTTGACCTTATTTAATCTTAAATACTTTTAAGAGTCTGCATCCCCAAACAGCCACAATGGGGGTTAGGACTTCAACGTACAAATTTTAGGGAACACAAACATTTACTCCATAAAACTATATCTATTAAAATGTTAAATATAAAATTTTTAAAGTTTCTTATGCCCCCCCCAAAATAACACAAAGAAACAAACAAAAAGAATCTCTCCAGGCCCAGATGCCTTTAAGGATGATGACTTTCAAACATTTAATTAGTAATTAATACCAATGTCACATAATATCTTTCATAAAATTGGAAGGAGGAAAGATATGCTGATTTGCTTTATGAGTTTAGCATAACGTTGACTCCACAACATTAAGAACTAGAATATATAGCATTATATAAAAATCTATATCCTGCCCAAACATACTTTGTTCCAAGAAGGCAAGGTTAGTTCAACATTCCAAAATTCACTTAAATTCACCAAATTATTGGCATAAAGGAGAAAAATCAAGTGATTATCTCAGTAAATGCAGAAAAAAATATCTGATAAAAGTCATCAGTCATTCATTATAAAAACTTACAGAAAATTAGGAGTATTCTCAGTCTAATTAAGGAATATCTACAAAAAATTCACTTAATCGTGATACATTCGATGTGTTCATCTAAGATTGGAATGTCAGTAAGGAAGTCCATTCTATAGCTTTTATGCCATTTTTCTTAAAAGATGAGCCAGTGTAATAATAGCACAAAGAATTGAAAGGAAAATGGAAAGCTGTCATTATTCACAGAAAACAAAATTATTTCAAAGAAAATCGTAAAGGAATACCAAGAAAACCGTAAAACTTAGAATTAATGATAGGGAGAATATAGAATTATTGCAGGATTCTGGGTCAATATATAAAAATGAATGACATTTCTATTAAATGTTAGTACTTTACAAATAATAAAATAAAATTTGAGATGCTGCTGTCTACAAAAAAATGAGAATAAACCAAAATATTTAGAAATAGATTAGACAAAAAGATGTATAAGATTTGCACACTGAAAACTAATCAATAAATTTAAAGATAAATCAATCAAGATGACCAAATAAAGAGGGCTCAGAGTTTTTAATGCGACAAATATCTCTCAACTGAAAGTATAAATTCAATGCAACATGCATCAAAGTCCCAGCAGGCTGTTTTTAATACAACTTATCAATTTGATTCTAAAATTAATATTAAAATTCAAAGCTGAAACAATTTTGAAAATAAAGCAAAATATTGGCAAATTTTCTTATTTTATTTGAAGAGTTATGAAGCTATCATAAAAATCAATTAGGCTTGTGGAACAAAATAGAGACTCTGGAAAGAGAGCCACACGTTTACAATCCACCAATTTTCAACCAACGTGCTAGTATAACTCAAGGTGGAAAAGGATAATAGTTAAAAATTTGTGTTTTGCAGTTTTTGAATGTTTGAGAAACCATGTTAAAACTCAGAGATCTTATTATTGGAAATTTCAGGGAAAAGTTATAATTATTGTCAAATGGGAATACATTTTGAAGGAAAGCTTTCCTCAAGATTTTTCACATACGAGCTGTCAAAATTAGATTTTTCAGGGCATTTTCAGGGCAAAAGTAAGATTTCAGGGCATTTCAGTTGCTCTTGAGAAGTAAAATATTCTTCCCTCACTCATTAACTTGTTTGACTCCTGGTGAATTACCGTTTGTAGCTTTCTCAATGTGAATGTTTTACGTCAAATAACCTCACATCGATTATTTCTTTCCCCAATGTATTGATGCGATTCACTACTTTTGATTATCTTAAGAGCATATTCCTACAGCAGGATTGCTAACAATAAGTTAACTACACATAGAAGTCACAGTGAATCACGTCAATAAGTTCTCATAAATCCAGACCGAGTGGATTCCCAACTCATCCCCTAAGGTAGGTCGCTCAAATGACTGGAGCCACCCCAGTTCTATACCCAACACAAGGGAAAATGTGAACAAGTCAACGTCAAAGAGGGAAGAGAAATCGCAACCCATTGGGACTATGATATCTTTTGCAAATTTTACAAAACCACATGAGCCAATGCCGGGTACCCTCCTTGGCCTTTCGAAGGCTTACGCAAGTACAAGGTCCTGAGGCTGATGCCTCCTTAGCTTGCCCATGAATCAGCCTCTGATTTTGCCTGTATCTGTTTCCATCGACATTGCCATCTATAGATGCACTAAAAAGATATAACATATCTATATTTTCATCCATATTTATGTTCCATAAATCCTCTCCTCGCCAGCACAATGCCCTATGCCTAAAA
The DNA here is from genome assembly GCF_007474595.2 of Lynx canadensis. Classification (NCBI taxonomy): domain Eukaryota; kingdom Metazoa; phylum Chordata; class Mammalia; order Carnivora; family Felidae; genus Lynx; species Lynx canadensis. Next base: position 13,777,896 of record NC_044308.2, on the reverse strand, counting down.
TAGTTTCTTACTTATGGTAAGCACAAGATATGAGCTTTTAGAATTAGTTGAATTGGACTGAATTTAATTGACAGAGTGTAAAAAATTTAATTGGATCAGTTCTTATTCTTTTTATGCCTTATGGCAAAATGAGAAGAATGTAGGGTTTGGAATTGCTTACTAGCTTCTTCTTTTTTTTTTTTTTTTTTTTTTTTAGGGAAAATTATTTTTCCTCTCTTAGATTCTGTTTTCTAACCTGCAAAACGGGGGGAATAATACTCTGCCAGAAATTGCTAAATGTCTCCCAATATTCCTTCTTGCCTTCTTCTACAGTAAGACAAGTCCTGGTTTTAGCTAGGCACATGGCTGCCCAGAATAAAAGCTACAATTCCCAGACTGCCTTGCAGTTAACTTCAGATGAATAAGATGTAAATGTCATGGAACTACTTCCCCGAAACTTTCTGAAAAGAGTGCTGAGGCCGGTCTTGTTTTTCTTCTTCATCTTGACACTCCAAATGCACATGCGATGCTAGAGCTCTACCCGCCATCTTGGAACATGAGGGAGAGGACCACATCCTCAGGGGAAGAACAAAATAGTCTGAAAGGCTAGTCATTGAGGAGCTAGACATTCAGGGGTAGAGGCATAGTGTCAGTCCTGAGTTGCTCACCTCCACATAGTTTTGTTTCAAAGAAATACCACCCTAGCTTATTTAAATTGCTATTATTTTGAGCTTTGTTGCTTGCACTGACTTTAATACAAACAAGCGCTTTGCAGGATCTCTGAAGACTAAAAATGCAAAGTGCCTAGTACAGTGCCCTGCAGACAGTTGATTTTAATATTAACAGCTGCTCAGTGTTTTCTTATCTGGATATTTTTGCCGGCCCAATGAGATGGCCCTCAAAAGTATTATTTATATTCCTGATTCTAGCTAGTAAATATCCTCATTCCTTAATTATCTAAAAATAAGACTTCTTAATGATATCTATGCATTAAAGTCTCTAGTCTGATCTATTTTATGAACTGTTAGGAGGAGAACATTCCAGGATGGGATTACTATTTTGCTACTGTGTAGACTTTTCAGAATGTGCTGGTGTATAATTTTGCCCAGCATATAATTTTCATCCTATTTTCTATTTTTTCATCTTGCTGTTGTCAGCTATAACTTAGAAAACATCTTTAAATAGATATCTGGAGGAAAAAAAGAGCACTGCATTTTTTTTTTTAATTTACATCTCAGGCATCTGTGTACAGTATACAAAATGACCAAATTTTATCCTTATAATGGAGGTCTCTGAAGTTGGCTTGGAGAGGGCCAATGCCAGAATCTCCATGAAATAAAAGAAAACTATGGCGTTATTCTTTTACCCCAAGATGTGAATTTAATTCGTATTATCTTTTTTAATGGAGAAGATGACACACACGTTCAGTCCTAATTTCTCAGATCCCCATTTTTCATGAAAGTTTTCTTCAGCTACCATGCAATGGATTCTTTCTTTCCTTTCTGATACCTTGTGTGGCTTCATTATCCTGCCGAGTTCTTTGGATCATGACTTATAGCTCTTTTCCACCACACACACACACACACACACACACACACACACACACACAATGCAAATAGAGTCTAAGGCAGAAGAATGATTTTCCAGGAGCAGGGGCATGCTACAGAATGGAGTTCCTGCCTTTTGGGAGTTAGCTCCTTCTTCAATTATGGTCCTGCCACTCCTCTCCTAAGGAGCCCCACGAAGTGTACTTGTTAGAGAACACACAGCATCACATCAGCTCAGGAAGGGTCCCCCCAAATTAATCTCGCCTGGTACATTAGGAAACACTTCGCTGACATTTGCTGTCCCTGTCAGCCCTAATAAAGAGATTTTTACCTGTATTTGCCTATTCAACACTTCAGTCCCTCAGCCAATTTTGGAAATTATTTCTGATTTATGGCTCTCTCACAGGCGGGTGTCACCCTGCCTGTCAATTATGCCTCAAAGCAAATGCTAAGTGAATGCTGGCTGGTAAAATTAATAAGGGAAACCTTTACTCAAAAACCTGGAAAGAAGCTTGTAAAGGGGATCATTCAACCAGGCAGTAACTCGGTGCCTGCCTGTGATATTTATAAGCGAGACAGAGGTATATGGAGAATTCAGTCACACACAGAAGGGAGAAATGTGGTTCCTCCTCGGTCTTGGAAGCTCAGCCACTCTGGAGAACATGAAGACCATTGTGATAGAAGTTCAGTGGTTCAGTCCCTCTGATGCTTCAGAGCCTGGGTCATGTCCATGCTCTGCAAAAGGAAACTGGTTTTTCTCCAGTTGGTCAATACAAACTGTTCAATTTCGGTGCAAATCCAAGAAATGGAAAGACACCACATCATTCTGTTCTTTTAATTATTATTTTAAAGATTACTAATATGAATAATAGATGCCCTAGTTTATATGGTTTTCAGATATTTGACATTAGAAAACTTACTGCTATTAAGTACTTTCATGACTGAGTAAAAGGAGTCCACTTAAGCACTAAGGTGACTTATTTCTGTCCACATTTACAGCAACAGGGACCACTGGCCTCATCTCTCTGTATACTCCAGTCTCCCGGTCTCTCGGATCTTCAAAGTTGTTTAGTTCCTTTACACCCAAGGCTTTTGTGCATTCTATTGTTTCCACCATTAGTAATGGTTTCTCTCCATATTTTTTTTTCCCCTGGAGAGCTCGAACTCCTCTTCAGGCCTAGGTCTGGTGGTATTCACTCAAAGAAACTGTCTCCCCAGTCTATGTAAGTGTTCATTTTCATCTTCTACCCCATCCTTTCCTTTTGCTTCATGACTTGTATTAGTAATTATGCATCCATTTGTGAGACTGTTGGCTCTGTACTTGTTGCTCTCAGTAAACTTTAAGCAAAATGAAGGCAGACTCTGTGATTCTTGTTCAGTTTTGTCCAAACCTCCAGAATATGATACAGTCCTGGCTCATCAGAGACTCAGAAGATATTACTGAACTCATGGCTGATGAAAGAAGGACAACTTTTTAAATCTTGGGCTGGATCTGTACGATCCTTAGTCATTTGGAGTCTGAAAGTATATCCTACCATATTCTTGTTTTGCTTTTCTGCATAAATAATAGGTCTACAAAATACATTCTAATATTACTGCCTGAAATAATCCTTGCCATCTGAATATGCTATTGTCAGTAGGTTGATTATCACATATGCCTCTAGCACATTTTTTCCTGCTTTATAGTAAGGTTGTTAAATGATCCGTTAATGAAAACATAGTGTCCTCAAAGTTGGAGAACCACAACAGACTTACCCAAGGTTCCTCCCTGAGTGTGTTTGTATGGAGGTATTCAATATTTTCTAAAGCCCAGCATCACGTTTATTCTGCAGAGCTAAATTGTAGTGGTTTTAGTTGTTCATTTGACAAGCATCAATGAACCATGTAGTAGGTGCTAAGCATTTAGCATGACCATGGAATACCAGAGATGAAGGGTATTCTATATACCCTTGGAGAGCTCACAGTACACATGACTGCCATTAGGACACATCCCAGTATGTCACTGATTGCATTTATATTTATGTCTAAGGTATAGATATCACTGTGGAAACAGATCCCAGTACATCATAGGAATACAAAGTAAGCTCCAATCTCACAGTCCCACTGTCTCCTAAACTTGGAGATGACCCTATAGGGACAAACTTCCATGGCCAGGAATGCTTATCATCTGGGAAGCGTTGCATACATATCTATTGAATGATGGAATGAGTGATTTGAGCACATCACTGAATTACCAAACTCTACTCCAAACAACCTGAAGAATTTTAGAGGTTCATGGCCTTAGTGCTTTCTCTAAAAGAAAGAAAACATCATGTTGATGCTTATTTCCAGAATTATACTGAATTCACTTTGGTTGACTCCTACAGAATGTTTTTTAGCATTGTACAGTTGTTCAGTGCCAGCTTTCTAACACATCTCTTCAGTATTTTCATGGGAAGGCTCTGTCAAGTTTCCTCCCTTTAGAGAGGCAGAGGAATGCAGCGGAAGATGGTATTGTATTTGAAGCTGTGCTTCAAATCTGCTGCTGCCTAACTAGATCAAGCACCTTGCCTGCTCCTTCTTAATTTTCCCATCTTTAAAATCAGGGGTGACTATGAAAATCCAATGAGTCTTTAAAACGTATAATGTGCTGTGGCAATATAAAGTATAAAGGTCATTGTTGCTATTCATAAAGTCTAGTGATTTCAGGTATTATATTCCTCACTCTAAGCAAAGTACACAGTGCCCTCCCTGACTTTAATCCTTCCTCTCTTTCTCTCATACCTGAGAGCACTTTCTTTTTTTTTTTTAAATTTTTTTTTTAACGTTTATTTATTTTTGAGACAGAGAGAGACAGAGCATGAATGGGGGAGGGTCAGAGAGAGAGGGAGACACAGAATCCGAAACAGGCTCCAGGCTCTGAGCTGTCAGCACAGAGCCCGACGCGGGGCTCGAACTCACGGACCGCACGGACCGCGAGATCATGACCTGAGCTGAAGTCGGACGCTTAACCAACTGAGCCACCCAGGCGCCCCCCTGAGAGCACTTTCAATAGATTGTTTTCATCATGCCCTAGGAGTCAAGGAAGAAAAAAAAAAACAAACTAAAGAAGAGAAATTTTACTAGATGGGTTAAACCATAAAGGAGAAGGGGGGGAAATAATACTTTATTAATTCATTCAACATATTCTTTTTTTTTTTTTTTAATTTTTTTTTCAACGTTTATTTATTTTTGGGACAGAGAGAGACAGAGCATGAACGGGGGAGGGGCAGAGAGAGAGGGAGACACAGAATCCAAAACAGGCTCCAGGCTCTGAGCCATCAGCCCAGAGCCCGACGCGGGGCTCAAACTCACGGACTGTGAGATCGTGACCTGGCTGAAGTCGGACGCTTAACCGACTGTGCCACCCAGGCGCCCCTCATTCAACATATTCTTATTTTAGTCATTGATCACCCAGTATGTACAAAGGGTTGTTGTAGATACTGAGGATACCAAGGAAAGTAAAATGGAATCTGTCTTCGTACCCATGAAGGTTATTAGTAGGTGCTACAGAATGGAAATTCTGAATTAATTTGTTTCCTTGCACACCTTGATTTTCTCCTGGTCCAGCTAATCACATTGATAGGTTAAGGACGCATCCCTTACAACTGAGAAAAGTAGTACTATTGGCCAGGCCAGGATGAAACTAAGACAATGATAGTCATGTCAGCTAATGAGATGAGTTTTTAAAGGTAACCCAAAGATCATTTTATTCCAACTCCTCATAGTAGAATTGAGGCCTTTGTACCCTAATGGTGTTTCATCCACATGTACAGTTAGGGAGCTTCTATTTATTGGTGGCTACTAGTACTCAGCACTTTGGCACTTCTTATAATGTCTTAAGGAATCTTAAAGAATATAAAATGTTGTATTTATTTTTCCCACACACTCAAATTATTATAATTATAATCTCTCAGAGTTAATAAGTAGAATTGTAATATATATGAATATCTATGGAAGGATTCCCAAACATGTGGTTTTTATTGGTTGTGATCAAAAGAATTTTACTAATTTTTATACAGTGGATTGTTACACAGCCATAAAAAAAGAATGAAACCTTTCCATTTGCAATGACATGGATGGAGCTAGAAAGTATTATACTAAGCAAAATGTCAGTCAGAGAAAGACACAGGCCATACGATTACACTCATATGTGGAATTTAAGAAACAAAGCAAAATAAACGAAAATGGGGTGGGGAAGAGAGAAAAACCAAGAAACAGACTCTCAACTCTAAAGAACAAATTGATGGTTACCGGAGGGGAGGCCGGCAGGGGGATGGTGAAGTAGGTGATGGGGATTGAGAAGGGCACTTGTTGTGATGAGCACTGGGTGTTGTATGTAAGTGAGGAATCACTAAATTCTACATCTGAAACTAATATTACACCAAATGTTAACTAACTAGAATTTAAATAAAAACTTGGAAAGAAAAAAAGTCAGATTTATGATCCAGTGTGTGAGTGCTATTATATGACCACACCCCCCGCCACCCCCAATACACACACAACGGAAGACCAAGAACTCCTTTGTTGTCTTTTGCTTTAGAAAACCTCATGAGATATGCTGGTGGACAATTCTGCCACCAAATCCACAGTCCACCATTTTGTATTCCATGACTCTGAGAGATCATCCAATTGGCACTGCTGTGGGAGGGACACAGTACTGCTTAAGTGCACAAGTTTTGGAGTCATATAACTGGGTTCAAAGTCTTATTCTACTGCTTTCTATCTCTGTGATCATTCAAGTTACTCAACATCACTGAGGTCTAACGTCTTCATCGGATGAAGGAAGCCATCTTGATGCTCTTCTTATAAAAGTTAACCGAGCTGTGTAACTACGAGTCAAGGTTCTTGATTTCAAATAACAGAAATTTACCTTTGTTAACTCAAGCAGAAAGGAATTTACTGAAAGAATATTGGTGGCTCACAGATTTGAGGGGAATGCCGATGTACTCGAGCTCAGAAAGGAATAAAAGGAGCCAAGTCATAGTTAAGTTATTGTCATGGGAGAGCTCCCTGAGGATACGACTTCTAAATTTTTTTAATTAAAAAATGTTTTCAAAGTTTATTTATTTTTGAGAGACAGAGACAGAGTGTGAGTGGGGGAGGGGCAAGAGAGAGGGAGACACAGAATTCAAAGCAGGCTCCAGGCTCTGAGCTGTCAGCAGAGAGCCCGACACGGGGCTCGAACCCACAAGTCACGAAATCATGACCTGAGCTGAAGTCGGACGCTTAACCGACTGAGCCACCTAGATGCCCCAGAGGGTACCACTTCTAGTGCCCATCTTTAGCAAAACCTACCAGCTGTTCCCATGGACTGTGAATGCGCTTCCCTTGAATATCCCTAAGGGATTCAGCTTGCCCGTGTCTTAAGATTTCTGGCAATTCCAGACAAAAGTTTCTTTCGGGAGAAGTCATATGGCCCATGCCAGATGACAGCGACCAATAGCCTTCTTCCGTGAGTCACACCCCTCAACAGTGTTGGTATTCTCGCCCTTCTATTTGAAAGATAAGGAGACTAAGACATAGAGAGGTATAGTAACTTAGCTATCAAATGACAGAGCTATCAAAGATTCAAAGGCATGACTAAGACCTCCAATACCTTATTTTTTTTCAAAGCACCGTGCCCCGAAAGTTGGGCTATAGTTCCAAATTTCATGTTCCACCTGCCTTAGTGCTTACCACTGGGCGGGCTAAGTATACTCATTCAACGTAAGCAAATAAGATTAGAACCATTCCCCTTCCTCCAAGAGTCACCCTCTCACACCAAGCTGATGTAGACTTATATAGTTTGCTTGCGGCAGATGCAATTTTGAAGGGAAAGGGTTTGGGGTATGGATGTATAGATATAAATAAAGGTACATGGAAGCTATCTCATTTGTATAGGTAACAACAGGAAGTTGGTATGCACAAGAACAGAAGTGACGGGTTTAAAATAAAAGAGGCCCTTTTGTACTTAACATCCATTTCTGAACCCCTGTGTCACAACCTTCTCATACGAGGTCGGTAAGGTTCTGAAGACAGGTTTCGAACGTTGCAATGGGTTTCTTTGCCTGAACGTGAATGCTAATCTCTTCCCTCTCTTGCAAAGGGTACCAAGCCCCTGTTGGGTCAACAGATCTGCGTCTGGAATGCATCTCTGTCATGTCTGTACCTTCTAATTCCAGAGCGATTATGACGGACTATAAAAATTGTGTGATTAATAAGCAAAAGTTTTCGAATGTCAGTGAGGAATAGAATGCCTTATTTTTGTATATCTCTGGAATCCCAGATTTTATTTTACTTTAGGAAGCCTTATCTTTCTACAAAATCCAAAGCTCTGGGAACACATATCCAAGAACAACTTCCCAGCTTCCTGGCACTGTGAGGCTTTCGAGATCTCCACAGTTAGATGGATGTCAGATTCTGAGGAAAAAGGAAAAGGGAGGGCTAAAATCCCCAAATTATGTAAAGTTTTAGATTAAACATCTCCTTCAACTGACATATTAAATACTATCACCAAAGCCTTAAAATATCTTGCCTTGTTGTTGAGTTTTGATACATGTTAGTTCCTTTAAACAGATCATTTCTATGTTCACCAAAAAAGCTCTGCAAAGAGTATTATTTTCACTATTCGCTCGAGGGGAAACTGGAAATCAGAAACACTCAGTAATCACCCCACTTCTAATACTTATTATGTGTCTGGGCCTGGATTTGAACCTTTTTCTCTAATGCCAAAGTCCACATTCCTGTGTCCTGTGGACACATGCACGTATACAAACCTGAAGCTAGAATAGGGCCATTTCAAATTTAAAAGACATACTCTCTCTTGGGGCACCAGGGTGGCTCAGTAGGTTAAGCATCCGACGGTTGGTTTCGGCTCAGGTCATGATCTCACAGTTTCGTGACTCTGAGCCCCACGTTGGACTCTGTGCTGACAGTGTGGAGTCTGCTTGGGATTCTCTCTCTCCCTCTCTCTCGGTCCCTCCCACACTTGAGCTGCCTTTGTTTCTCTCAAAATAAATAAATAAACTTAAAAAAATATATATACTCTCTCTCGACAAATTGTTAGTAGGGGAGAATCAAAGGGAATGGGGAAAGGAAAAGGGAACAGATCAGCTGTTACTGGCAAATTCGTAAGAGGTTAGGGGAAGAAGAGGTATCTGGGGGGAAACAATATTCCAGTGAATTACATGTGTGAAGTGTATCACTCAGGGACAATGTTGTCTCAACATGAACATTTTAAACCAGTTCTACATGCCCCATGTTGCTTGTCAGCAGAGATATGAAAGGGATAAATATAACCCTTGGGGTTTCACAGCGTTGCACTTTGAAGAAATCAGCAATCTTTCTCCAGTTATCAAAACCCAGCATTTCTTGTCGTGATGGCTGTAGCATCCTTTGGAATTACTCAAGTGGAGGCAGCACATGCTGGAATAAATTGGGGGCTTTTAAGAAATGAAAGCCTGATTTCATGTGGATCAAAAGCTGCCAACACAGAATTTCCCTTTCTCTTCCCCCTTATCCGTCGGGCTACCTTCACCGACATTCGCCTCCAGCCACGTAGCTTATTCTGCCCTTAGGTTGGCAGCCTGCTGTCAACAGACTTGTTCTCTATGGGAAAGGATGATTTCTAAATACTCTTGTTGTGACTTCCTCCCAATCCGACTAGATGTGACATCCGGGCTAGACAGGGTGTTGTTCCCGCCGATCAGAACTTTCAGTGTGGGACGTTTTGCTTGGCTGTCCAACTCTCTGAAGGGAAAAGCAGTTGGTCTTCCCCTTACAGGTTCTGTTCCCCACTCACAGACCAGTCACACCCCTGGTTCCCGGGAGTTGATGGAGCCCCAGGCCGGTGGCTGGTGTTCTGTTGGCATTGATGTGAGTAGCTCCCTGACCTTTTGTCCTTCCTCCCAAATACAGGAAAGAAAGATGAGGTGTAAGCGGAACCAATAGTACTGGGAAGCAACGAAGATTCTTAGATACCTAGTCTTCATGATTTATTCCTACCTTAGAGGTGTCGTAGTCGCTTGCTCAACTGTACTTGGAAACTTTTATCCTTAATACTTGGGCACCTCCGTCCTTCTTATCTATTTGGGTCACAGGTGAAATGTGACTTTCCTTTTTTTTTTTTAATTTTTTTTTCCAACGTTTATTTATTTTGGGGACAGAGAGAGACAGAGCACGAACGGGGGAGGGGCAGAGAGAGAGGGAGACACAGAATCGGAAACAGGCTCCAGGCTCCGAGCCGTCAGCCCAGAGCCCGACGCGGGGCTCGAACTCCCGGACCGCGAGATCGTGACCTGGCTGAAGTCGGACGCTTCACCGACTGCGCCACCCAGGCGCCCCTGAAATGTGACTTTCCTTAAAGGACCGTCCTGAATCAGCCAATTCAAAGTAGCCTTTGACTCTCTAGATCCACTCACCAGCATCGCCCTGTTTTATGTTTTTCGGGGCACATATCACGGTTGAAACTCTCACGGTTTTGTTTGCTTCTTGTCTATCGCACTACAAGGCAAGTTTCCTGAGGAAAGGAACTGTATCTTTTTTTTTTTTTCAGTGCTCAAATATAGTCAAATTGTTAAATAAATAATCAATGCCAGGTTCTTCGAAATAGTTCTGTGATCTTTCTTATTTTTATTTCTACTTTCTTTCACTCATACGCAAAAAGATGAGTATTATATAATTACAGGATATAGGGTTCCGTGATTAGGGTCACAATTTTCATGACGGCTGGTGTCGTGTTATTTTAAAAGCCCGTGATAGTAAATGATAACGTAAGGTAACCCCTCAGCATCCATTTTCCAACAAAAGTTATGGGCCAGTTCCCTTTATGGTATGGAATTAGATCACTTTTTTTTTTTCTGTTTATCAACATAGAGATTTTATTATTCTTGACTTCCCTCTAAGAGGTAAACTCTGATATAAGAGCGATCATGTTCACTTTTGTTCCCCACTGTATCCATACCTAGCTTGGTTCCTGGAGCAAGGAATCTCTCAACATACGTCAACATGTAAAAATGAAGGATAAGGTAAGAACGCTAACGTTTTGCCTATGTCCCATTTTCAGCTGGGTTTCCTTTTTTTTTCTTTAATTTTTTTTCTTTAATGTTTACTTTTGAGAGAGAGGGAGAATGGGGGAGGGGCAGACACAGAATTTGAAGCAGGCTCCAGGCTCTGAGCCATTGGCACAGAGCCCTAAGCGGTGCTCGAACCCACCAACTGTGAGATCATGATCTGAGCTGAAGTCCCACGCTTAACCAGCTGAGCCACCCAGGCACCCCTGGGTTTCCTTTTTTTTTTTTTCCACTTTACTTATTTACTTTGAGAAAGGGAGAGCACAAATGGGGGAGGGGCAGAGGGAAAGGAGACAGAGAGAATCCCAAGCAAGTTCTGCGCTGTCAGCACAGAGCCCAACGCAAGGCTCCATCTCAGAAGCCGTGAGATCGTGACCTGAGCAGAAATCAAGAGCTGGAAGCTTAGCCGACTGAGCCACCTAGGGGCCTGGGGTTTCCATTTTTGACCAGAGCCCCGGCCTCACTATTCTGGAGCCTCATTCCTTCCAACACAGGCACTGGATTTCTAGCCTTGCCTTCAAATAAGTCCCGTTGCCTTGGTGGTTCCCCAGGATCTGCCACCCAAGCGCCATGTTTTTCTCCTTGTCTTCAGGAGCTGAGCTCCAGACCCTGGAGATGACCAGCTTCACTCATCTTCTTGGGCGTCCACATGTTGACTGTTGTTGGGTTTCCCTACAGCAGACAGTTGGCATGCCTATCAGGACGAGCCTACTGCTCACTGCCATGATCTGTTCCATCAGTTCTGTCTTTGAAAAAATGGATCCTCACTGCAGCAAGTGTGAGCAGTGATTCTTCTAAGAAAAGGCGATCTGAGGCCCCTAGCTTTTCCCAGTCATAATGCTGTTTCTTCGTTTGACGTGGGGAGAAGAACTTCTCATTGAAAAGAGTCAGCTACAAATTAAGAGACATACTTTCCTGACATTTAGAAATATGCAACACATACGAATTGAAGTAGGCAAATAAAACAGTCTAAAATTCATAGGTGATATTATCTAAAGATTTCTTAATGAGATCCCCCCATCCATAAACTTTTTAAAAACATTACCCACAATATGTATTTGTCTGTATATTATGTACATAGATATTAATGTGTATCTACAAGTATATGAAACAATACCTAAATGTATACATTTTTTTTAACATTTATTTATTTTTGAGACAGAGAGAGACAGAGCATGAGCAGGGGAGTGTCAGAGAGAGAGGGAGACACAGAATGTGAAACAGGTTCCAGGCTCTGAGCTGTCAGCCCAGAGCCCGATGCGGGACTCGAACTCACGGACCGTGAGATCATGACCTGAGCCGAAGTCGGACGCCCAACCGACTGACCCACCCAGGCGCCCCTAAATGTATACATTTTTAAAGGAAGAGCTGAAAATCGAAAAAATAACTTTAGTCCAACAGAAGATCATCTTACATGCTCCTTGTGAAGGCTCGGAGATGCACCAGCCATCCCCCATTGTTTTTTTTTTTTTTTTTTTTCCTGAGGGACGATCACTCAGGAAAGTTCAAGATGCATTTCTTCTCCTGCTCCTTGAAGTCACTATTCACACTTGTGTCACACTGCAGTTTCAGATGCGGTCACCTCTGCAACCCATCAATGGGCAGGGTTATCAGGCATTCAGAGAACCTGACAACTTCTGTGAACACGTATTTTTAGCAGGGTAAAAGAAGGTTAAATTTTGTGGTTGTTCCCATTTGACACACAGAGGAACCCACACAAAATCTGGCTGAGAAGAGAGATAGTTTTCCTGATCTGTAAGATAGTTATCAGAAGGACTGCAGGAAATCAAGGGAGCGATCTGGACTGTGTGTGTATGTGTCTATCCGTATGTATATACACATAAATATATATAAAACACGGCTGCCTGGTCATGAGTAAGCAAGCCATGTTTCACTGGCAGCACGTGTTTAATAAAACCTTTGTGCTCGTGCCAAAATCCAGCCTGCCGGTGATGTTCATGGATTGTGTCATCCAACATTATTAGCAAAATGTGTAGTTAACCTAGTGCAAGAATGTTATCACTGCCGTGTATTTGGTACTTGTATATCAGAAAGTTTTTTATGTTCAACCCCTACAAGCTTTTTGAACAGAGAACCTGGATTTTTAAGAGTATGTTTATAGTTAACTAGAATTATTATGCCTCCGTAAATTCAGGGTGGGGAAACAGCCCATGGGCTTCATTTTTAGTTCATTGGGGCAATTGATTGGTATTTCTTTCTTCCTTTTTTTTTTTTCCTTCCCAGAAAGGAAAAATGAAACAAAGATCCATGGGCTTCCCAATCTATCATCCCAGTTCAGAAATGTGTCATTTTTCTCCTTGACCAAAATGCCTCCCAGCTGCCCATTTCTGTCCTAAGCCCAAACAAATCCCAAATAGTTTTGTTCAGTGATAGGACGACATCCCCAGTCTGACAGTCTGGGTTTGGTGTTCTGCTAACTGCTCAGGATGGCATGAAATAGCCAGTGAGAAATGAAAATTCCCCAGCGACAACACAAGGGAATATTCTAGAATCTGGGGTCCCAACTGCAAAGGAATAAGACACTAGATCCACAGGACGTGTGCTTTGTCAGGCTGCATGTCTTTGCAATTGCCCTCTGTGGTACAATCACTAAGGCAAGATTTCATTTCCCCCTAAACACTGAGCATATAATAATGGCTTTCAAAAGCTCACAATATGAGTCTATGATGTTGAAAGACCAGTAAATTACCATTGATAATTCAAGAGAGATGGGATGCAGCAAGTACAACTTTAAAGGATTTTGAGTTTGAACATGGCTCCGAGGAGGCTACAGTTTTGACCATGGCTTTCCTTTCTCTACCACACCACCACCGCCCTACATGGTTGCGAGACTGAACGAGTAATATTTGTGGCCGTTGGTCAATCATAACATTTTTATCCTTGTAGGCATTCAAGGATGAGGTTAAGTAAATGTGTTAGCCTTCCTTCCTCAAAGATGTACACTTAAAATCATTCGGAAGAGCGAAAGTCTACATGAGCAAGGTAGGCAACATTTGAACTTGATTTTGTCTAAGAAACAAACAAACAAACAAAAAGATCGCATCATCAAGTAAGCTTGGAACCTAGCCAGAGCAACCAATTATAAACTTACCTGAAAATATATCCTTCCTTTCAAAATCACCTAATCATGTAGAAACACTGAACATCAGAGTTGCTGAAATAAATATTTTTATCTATGTATTCATAGTCCACTGTTTGTTATTTGATTTCATAAGTTATTTAAAAGAAAATGTTTTTTAAAAAATTTTTAAACTTTATTCATTTTTGAGAGACAGAGAGAGACAGAGCATGAGCAGGAGAGGGGCAGAGAGAGAGGGAGACACGGAATCCGAAGCAGGCTGCAGGCTCCGAGCTGTCAGCACAGAGCCTGACGCGGGGCTCGAACTCACGAATGGCGAGATCATGACCTGAGCAGAATCAGATGCTCAACCGACTGAGCCATCCAGGCGCCCCTAAAAGAAAATGTTTTTAAAATAGTATCATCCATTTTATCTGTATCTTATAATATATTTAAAAAAATTTTTTTTAATGTTTTATTTATTTTTAAGAGAGAGAGAGCATGAGCAGGAGTGGGGCAGTGAGAGAGGAAAACACAGAATCCAAAGCAGGCTCCAGGCTCTCACCTGTCAGCCCAGAGCTCAACACGAGAACTGAGAGATCACGACCTTGGCCAAAGTTGGATGCTGAAATGACTGAGCCATCCAGGCGCCCCCATTCTATCTGTATTTTAGATCATTCCTTAAGAGAGACACCTAGAAGTGTAATTACTTGGCCAAGGGGAATGGGGAGTTTTAAGTCTCTTGATTAATAATGCTAAATTGCTTTCGACAAAAACAAAGTAATTTCAGAAGTAAGAATAATTATTTCATATAAGAGGCTGAATACAAAATATTCAAAATATTTGAATAAATGACCTTACTCTCTAGAGCTTTGGCTAATAAATAAAGGGGCAAAAGGAGGTTTAGGATGAAAGAAGGAAGGAAACTGGAAACGTTTGGGTTTCTGAAGCATTTACATTAATCAACTCACCTTGCAATGAATGGCTGTGTTCATAAGGCACAATGTATCTGCTTAGCAGTTAAAATAGCCACTCATGTAGCATAGTCAAATTATTTGTCTTCGTGTTACTCGATCACACATTTTTAGTGAAAATATTTTGGGCCAATTCTCAGCTCTCAACCAGTATTTTTGACCTTTTAATGATGAAGAATATGAGAATTTGAAGAAAGCTATTGATTCCCCTAGAAAATGCACATACACACAAAGCTTTGCATCTATTATCAGGTATCCACATATCCCCAACATATGCTTTGTGCCGTTCCTTTAGGTAGTAGTGGCTTTTGATTAAGAAACCATAAAAATATTATCAGCCCATCCTCAAAACCCTTCAGTGGGAAACTGATGGTAACCACATTTAAACGTTGCATCTGAGTATCTTTCCATTCACAAAATCAGCAAATGCTACCACTTGGAAAAAAATGGTAGCAACATTTGGTTGAGTGGGTCTGTACATTCTGGGGACACAGATTTCTTTGAGACCTTGATGAACACAATGGAACTTTCTCCTGGGGAGAATTGCTGATACACACGATGAGCCACAACCTTAAAATAGAATTGCTGAATTCCAGTGATGAGTTCAAGGACCTTCTAAATCTTCTCCTCAGAGTCCAAAGAGTCCAGGCTCGAGGACTTGAGTTTCACTCCCGACACCACTTCAGTTGTACAGGTGAGGAAAAGAAAGTATGGAGCGGTTAAAAGATTTATACTTACTCATAAAAGGAGTCACTAGCAATGTTAGAATTACAATCTATATTTTTGATGCCCCCGGCTGGTGCCATTTTAGACCAATTTTACATATCAGAAAATTGAAATTCAAAGGGGGAAAATTACTTACTTTAATCATATACTGTATGATAAACCGAAAGCAAGGGAGTGATTATACCTCTAGCCTCTGGAGCTTATAGATGGCGTCCTCTCTTCGCCAAGATGATAAATTTGTGTTTGGAATATACATTTGGGAATAGATCAGTTAACCGCAGGTGATCAAGTTCTTTAACTTGATCAAATAATGCATTTTTAGAGAAATACATTGTGATGAACCATACGAACTCCACACTCAAGAGCTAAACAGGTGTATTTGCATACGTAGACAATTCCCTGTACAGGTGTGGATGTTAGCTTCTCAGTACGTTACCCAATTTGCATTGGCAAATATGAACAGTCTTGTCATTGATAGCTTTGCCTTCTGTACTTGAAAATTTGACCCTTCCAGTTCCGAAATATACAATAATCACCTTGTTTAATTTTTGAGTGTGTAATGTCTACAACCAGCAAAGTTCTTTAAGTAAATTGAACGCCTATTTTGGTTATCCCCTAGGACCACTAATTTGGAAAAAAAAAAAAAAAGCATATAAAATGGAGACGTAAAAATATCCCAATTTGGTGGCGTCTTTTACATATCCTGGTTTCCGATTTGGTGACACTACGATGAGATGCCACAACTCATCTGGAAATTCACCTTCTTGAAGCCAATATGTCAATAAATATGTAGACACACAGATCCACAGACCATCCCCTGCCAGCTGTTAAATCATACCATTGCTCTCAAAATCATCAGAGGCAATTTAATCAAATGGTAGTTGGCCATTGGGCAATTCTTTTCCAGGCCTCTAGAAGAATACAGGTCAGTGCTTATTAAAGGAGTATCTTCTTGCATGGTGATTGCTCTACTAATTTCGTATTCATAATCCCTGGTTCTGTCTTTCAAGAAAAGGCCGAATCCCAGCCTACTGAATCAGTACACGGAGGGATAAATTAAAACTTGGAACTATGTTAGGGGCCTCCAGGGTTGGGGCTTCAGGAAAGTCAGGGCAGGGAGCAGAGAGGTCATCCGTAACTGAGCTAGGTTCCTTTTTCTTTCCTGCTAGATATATTTAAGGGGCCTATTTTCTTAAATACCCACTTCCTGTCACTCATGCTATGGAAACTGTGACACTTCCTCCACTCAAGATGACTTTTGCATCCATTTCAGAACTTGAAATAGAACGGAAAAGTACTTCTCAGGACTCTATCAATCGTCCTGCTGCTGGACAAAAAAAAAAAAAAAAAAATGAAGAAAAGGCTTAAGTACAAGGAATGACTCTTTAGTTCAGTTTAAAATCAGCTCATGTTGCCATGAATGAACTAAACTGGCCACGAGTATGTTTCAGCGATCATATGCTTCTTTCTACAGAGCTCATCCAAGCCTACCTCGAATTGACCCTAATTAAGTGGGCAGACAGAACAACGGACTACTGATGAGGAGGAATACGACTTTGAAGATCATGTCTTGCTTGACCAGATTGTGTGATCTTCGGTGAAACTTTTGTTGTACATAGAAAGGAGAGAAAGAAGATACCCTGCTTTTGCACGTAGAGGTACATGTCACCATACATCAGACGTCTAGCTCTCTAGGCTTAGACCAATAACGGAAAGGGAAAAGTCAGGTAAGCGAAACAGCCAAGGTTTGAATCCTAGCAATGTGATGATCCTGAGTAAACAGTTTTTCCTCGATGAGCATAAGTTAACTCGTTTGTAAAATGGAGCCAGTAGAGCCCCCACACGCTAGATATTCAGTCAATGATACCCATTATCCTTGAAGATCAGGAGGCCTTTTTTTTTTTTCTATTTTCATATAAACTTGGGATATATTACAGCCTGGAGTTTGGCAGAACTGAGATAACAGACTTAAGTCCCAAATACAAGAGAGAACCAAAGTGCTTCCAAAAGATTTGAGAGTTGCCATTACTATGTATCCCCATCCGCATCCCCTTAATACTGTAAAAGAGGTCATTGCGCAGCTCCCAAGAACTGTCTATGAAGATGTTTGGAAGAAGCACTCCTGGGAGGTCCCTCGCCACTTGATTGTGAGACGTTCTGCAATGGACACGAAAGTTCCTTTTTGGTGCAGGGACAGTCACAGGTTTTATAACATGGGTGACAGAATTAGTTTGACACAGTGCGAAGGAGATGGTGTCTAATTTCTCTGTGACAAAAGTCAAGTATTTCATTTACTTAAGAAAAAGTCACTCATTTATTTTTTGACTTAAAAAAAAAAAACCGGGGTGCCTGGGTGGCGCAGTCGGTTAAGCGTCCGACTTCAGCCAGGTCACGATCTCGCGGTCCGTGAGTTCGAGCCCCGCGTCGGGCTCTGGGCTGATGGCTCGGAGCCTGGAGCCTGTTTCCCATTCTGTGTCTCCCTCTCTCTCTGCCCCTCGCCCGTTCATGCTCTGTCTCTCTCTGTCCCAAAAATAAAAATAAACGTTGAAAAAAAAAAAAAAACCACCTAAAATGTAAGTTTTAGAGAGAATATTTTCCAGCAGGTAGCAGAAAACAGCATAGGCTGGTTTAAGCCAGCCGTCAAGCACAATGATTTATTTGAGCTGAGCAATTTTCCGTATAATCATGCTTAATATACATTTTTTGGTTGTTGAGATACTACTGCCGGATGAACATGTATACATTTCCAAATTCAAATAGAAAAACTATAAAATATGATTCAAGCCATATGTTTTCTTTCTTTCCTGTAAAAAATTACGTACATAAAATAAATTGGGGCATAGATTCATAGAGGCCTGTATACATTTTATTCAAAAATATTTTTAAAGAGCCAGGTGACGCCTGAAACAAGGCTTTGGTAACACTCCCAAGAGATCCAGGTGACCTTAGTATTCTGCTCCACCAGCCGTGAGGCTGGAAACCTTGGGCGATCCAGCTGGTTCCAGTATGATTTCAGAGCTGGCAGACCCAATTAGGGACATTTCTCCATCTGCTGGTGAGGTTGCTGGTCTAGTTATCACGGATCATAATGTACAGGGTGCACGTGAAGTGGAGAAAACCACTGGAAACCTTGCCTGCTGCCCCACCCAGTCTTGATGTATCAGTTCAATACGGAAAACATGTTAAAATATTGAGTCTGACCCCAATTCAGGATTCTCCAACCCCCTCCTCTACAAACACATTTATGCCATCGTTACCATTATCATCATCGTCGTCGTCGTCGTCAACTTCATGGTCAACGGCATCATCCTTACCGTCTACTGCGTGCCAGGATCTTCCAGGTCTCGCCACGTCTTACACCAATTAGGTCTCCAAGCCACACTGTGAATTTAAATATCCCCAGAACAGCGAAGAAGAAACTGACATCCAGAGGAAGTCTTTTGTATTGGACGGTCTTTTTTTTTTTTTTTTTTTTTTTAATTTTTTTTTTTCAGCATTTATTTATTTTTGGGACAGAGAGAGACAGAGCATGAACGGGGGAGGGGCAGAGAGAGAGGGAGACACAGAATCGGAAACAGGCTCCAGGCTCTGAGCCATCAGCCCAGAGCCCGACGCGGGGCTCGAACTCACGGACCGTGAGATCGTGACCTGGCTGAAGTCGGACGCTTAACCGACTGCGCCACCCAAGCGCCCCTGGACGGTCTTGAGTAAGATGGAGACATCGTTGCTCTTTTCACGCAAATTCACTTTGTTTGTTTCCACTCGTTTTTTAAACAGGCAGGGCAAGTGCCTTCCACACACATACCAGTCACAGCGTGGCCAGGTAGTCAGAGGTCTTCCTGTATAATCCACTGATCTGGGTTAAAATCCCAGCTCTGAGGGGCGCCTACATGGCTCAGTTGGTTCAGCATGCGACTTCAGCTCAGGTCATGGTCTCACGGTTTGTGGGTTCAAGTCCCCCACGTTGGGCTCTGTGCTGACAACTGGGAGTCTGGAGAATGCTTCAGATTCTGTGTCTTCTTCTCTCTGCCCTTCCCTGCTCACACTCTGTCTGTCTGTCTGTCTCTCTCCCTCTCAAAAAGAAACATTAAAAAAAAAAAAAATCCCCAGCGCTGATATTTTCCTACTGACTGATTGACTTTGGGCATGTGGCTGTTAACTTCTTTGAGTTTCATATTTCCCATTTAAAGATGAGAAAACTTAGACCTTCTTAACACTAAACATAACAGTGCCTCAAACAGGATAGGTCTCAATAAAGCAGTTTGGTTGTTATTTGACTTTCTCGTGAGTGAAGATCCACAGTTCTCTCTGAGAAGGAAGAGAGACGGTCATTGACAAGAACTTTCACAAACACAACTACTTTTTATTCACTTGCTTAAAAACAATGGACAGGCCTCCGAACGGTAACTCTGAAGGAGCGGAGGGAAAAATTATCAGTCTGGTGCCATTAGGATGTCTCCATTCAAAGGAAGCCAGAAGGCACTGCTCTGACACGTCCCCTGGGTTAGAGGGTAATTCTGCTTCTCAGAAACCCACTCATTCCCCAGAGCCCATTTACAAAACCCGAGGCCCGACCGGGCTGCTGCCCCAGGAATCTTCCCATTTCTGGAAAATGGGGATGGACATCATCAAAATTCATCTCCCCAGAGGGAAGAAGCCCAGTGGTAGGTCCTTTGCCTTTTAAAGTGAAAAACAAAACAAAACAAAACAAAACATATTTTTACTATTGGCGAATACGTTTTTGCAAGTTTGCACTTGGGAAGGCATACATACATAAATAGGGAGTTTCCTTTTCCCTGAATAATTAGGAGAAAAACATGTAGCTTTCGGTCAGGGCACATCTGCTTCAGTTTTCCAGTTGTGTATTTAAAGGGAAAGTTGTCGGAAGGAAGCCATTCCTTTTGTGCACCCGCTCTATGCCAGAATCCTTATTCGCTGTGATACATAGAAACATTTCACACGATCCTCTATAAAAGCTATTATAATTTCCATATGGTAACAACAACAATTTTATTTGGCATTCATAATCATTTTATTTGCAGGTAAACGTGTTTGTGTGTATTTTTAATTCAGACCTGCACTCACAAGGCATTTGATATGGCTCATCCCTGACTTCCAAGATGGGGAGACTCGAAAATGTTAAACGCCTTGCCTTATCGGATGGTACCTGCCCAGGGACACAGAAGGCTAAGTGTTACAGCCGGGACTCTTGGGGTCCAAGATCCATTCTCCTCCCCACTGTGTACCACTTCCTTATCAGTGAACGTCTAAGCTGCTCAGATTTCTGTTTCTTTAATCCAGAAAGCACGCTGGCAGAGCTAAGGAAATTCTGTTTGATCTGTTGTAAGCGTCACTCGCACATTAATACCACGCCTCGCAAGCAGGATTTATTTTGATCGCTGGACTCCCCAGGACATTTGAGGAACGGAACGTTGGGTTGAGCGTCGGTTAAGGAGACCAGAAGAGAACCTGGTGCTTCAGAGCCGGATGGGGCTTTGAGGACTGACAGGTCCAGGGCATTTAACCTTGGGTGATTTCTAACGGCCACATGACTCCTTTGCAGGTAAGCAGGCTTAACACAAGCGGGGGGTTGAAATGTATGTCACTGGGCTTGCCTGCCTGCCTTCCTGCCATGGGCCATAAGAAGACCTGCTGCCCCTTCCACCCGGGCCCCAGAAGAATTATATACGGAGCAGAACAGAGCCCGAGCCATAACGAGGCAGGAAGCATAGCCCAACTGGATCCGTTGCCTGAAGCAGAACAGCCCAGCTGACCCCAAACCGACCCTCAGCGGAACTGCAGACACAAAAGAAATAAATGCTTTATTGCATCCTCCACGATTTTGTGGCCATTGTTCTGCAGCGGAGGAAGACCGGCAGAGCCCCCGAATGTATTTTTTGATGGCAAAGTAGTAAAGCCATAAAATGGGGAACCACAGCCGAGTCTAATGTTTGTAAATCTAAGGATTTAAAGATAAATTAAAAAAAAAAAAAAAAAAAACAAAAAAACAAAGGTTTCCAGAATACCTGCTTGGTACTGTTCTGTAGAGATTAAACCTCCTTCAAAATAAGGCTTAGAAAGTACGGACGCTACGTGAAGCGGTGGACGGAGGGCTGAGAATCGCCGTCGTCCGTTATTAGGACGTCGTTCATTCGAGCACTGAAAAAACAAACCAACAGAAAAAGAGCTCTCATTTGTTCATGAATCTATTCAACAAACTGCTATTAAGCGTCCGAGGCGGCAGGTAGTGGGGTTTTTCATGATGAGCAGCCCACGTGCCAAAGTGAGCTCTCAGCTTAAAAGAGAGACAGGTTCACACAAACAATAGGTGTACAATGCGAGAAGAGGCTAGAAGGGACATGTGAACGGTGTAGATTGTGAAGAAGGCTTTTAAATAACAATAGCTGAAAAGGATTGTGTATTGACGGCCAATCCAGAGCTGATCTGTGCGCTTTGTATCAACTGGCCCATTTCATCTGCAAAACCCTCTGAAATGAAACAGACATCGCTAATACTGTTTCCATTTCACAGACGAGAACACGGAGCTTCACACAGGTTGAATCACCCGTCCTGGGTCAGGTACCACGTAATGAGAGTGTGCATTATTTGAGCTGGCGCAGGGCGACTCCAGACCCCCCAGCCTCCTGACCAGTACCCCACAACTAGAGATTAGGTTATACCTGAGCCGATTCTTAAATGACACATGGAGAGGGCGGCAGTCATTAGCCAGGCTATTGGGGTACCACCTTGTAGACAGAGCTAGCTGGCCAGGCTCCGCATCCACAGGGCTGTGTAACCCTGGCTCGATTCGTATGGATGTCGGTATTTATGGGAACCCAAAGCTCTCTCTTCCCGGGGATCGAGCTAAATGGACCAGGAGCCCGTCTCTCCTTCTTAGTCACAGATAACTCTGACTCACACATTTCCCATCCCTCACCTTCTCTTTACCCTAGGAACCTGCAATGGCCACGTGAATGGGCAGCCAGCATCCTTACTCGGAGCTCTGGGTGTCAACTCCAACAGCTCTTACCTCTAGTCCATCAATACTCTAGGATGACCTTAACTTTGACTGTTTCGCTATCAGAAACCGTGCTACCCGTTAAACCTTAACCATCTCATTCTCTGACCACAGACTCTGGTTCTTATAGCTTTCTGAATCTCTCCGGCTTCCATTAAATCTGCACACAATACCATGGCCCTCCGCACCTCAATTTCTTAATTTCTCCTCGTCTGTCCCAAATTTCGTTTCTTGCTCTCCTACGTAGCCTGACTAATGAGGTGTATTTCTTCAGTAACAAGTTCATCACCTTGTCTCCCTACAATACCCGCCCAACGTATCTAAGTCAGTGAATCACTTATGGACCGTTGTGTCTGACTCCAGACTTGTGACTTTTAAACCCAACTAGATTTTGGACCATTCGAGGGGCGATATAGGTGTACTGGGTTCTCTGTCTCTTCTTGAGAGCAGTTATTCCAAAGTTTTAGGTGTGCCACACGTGTGGCCTTGTTCTTGACTTTCTTGTAGCAAATGATCTCATCTGGTACTCTTTGGGGAAAATAGGAGACTTCAGGCTTGAGCTCTTTAACTGCCTGTTCTTATACCTACAAAACCCATTCCTTTCATTTTCACCCCGAGGAAAGAGGAACTACTACCTCTGTCCAAAGCTCATCTTCCATTTTCACGTTGGAGTCTATGTTTTTGGATCTTTTTTGAAAACTCATGCCATCAATGATCTTGGCCCTCTCCTTCACCCTAAACATTTTTTTTTCTCTTTGTTGGGTCTTTTCTTTCCAACGTAGACATGTACTAATGTTATGGCTATACTTTAAAACATAATGTAAATAAAACCTTATTGTACCCTATGATACCTTAAAGAAATAATTACGCATTCTCTTCCCCTTTGTACTTGGACCTCTTAGAAAAGAAGTCAACCTTTGCTCTGTTCTTCAGTCCATGACCCACTAAATCAAGCCAAGTTATCACATCACTACCCTGAAACTGCTCTGACCAAGTCACCCAAGACTTCTGAAGGCAAATACACAGAGTACTTTTCAATTCTTTTTTGACCGCTCACTGGTTCTCAAACCGCCACCCACGTCTTCTCCTAGGCTACCATGACGGGGCACCTCTTTGTTTAGCCTCCTGACTCTTTCCTGATTCTTCTTTCTCCTTCTGCTTCTTAGATTCCTCATCATTTTTATTCTCATTAAAAAAAAATCTGTTGATTTTGCTCACCCCCTCCTCCTTCTTCTCCTTTCTTCTCCTTCCCCTTCCCCCTCCCTTTCTCCTCCCCTTCTCTACTAATGTCTACTTTATATTCTACCAGAGTTTCAACTCCTTGGAGTCATCATGCTGATGACGTTTTTTCCCTTTCTTTCAGCATCTATAGTGTAGTAACTAAGAATGCAGACTCAGGCGTCAAATTATTGTATTTACGTTACGGCTCGACTCCTTCAGAGCCATGCAACCATGGGGAAGTCACTTCTCTATTTTACTTTTTAATCATTTTAAACAGATGTAATTTGTTTGTTTCAAAAATTAAGTGAGTTAAAATATGTAAAGCACTTAGAAATTTCTGGAACATACTACACATCAAGTAAGTTGTAGCTATTATTAAATAACTGTTCAGAAATCCAATTCTATATTCAAAAACCACTTACTGCCCCCAGATGTCCCATAAGTACCTCAAAATCTTACCCAAAGCTCAACTCATCACACATTTTTACCACAGGATCTCTCCCCGTGGCTACTTGGTCTGAAAGCTTTGCATCACTGTTTTCAGATAAGAAACCGGGTCTTGTTGTTTGCTGAGATTTTGCTCTCAATCTTCCTCTCCATCTTCCAATGGTTACCAAGTCCTATTATTTCTACTATTACATTTCTCTCCAGTCTGCCTCTTACCTTGCCTCCTACTACCATTGTGTAATGCAGGTTCACACCTTCGATGTGTGTGTTGTGTATGTTGGAGGAGTAGAGGTCTGGACCATTACAGCTAATGTCCCTTGACTGGGTCCATTCTTCTATGCATTATCCCCTTGGCACTCAAGGTATGCTTTTATTTATTTATTTATTTATTTATTTATTTATCTTTTTTTAATTTTTTAAATGTTTTATTTATTTTTGAGAGAGAGAGAGAGAGAGAGAGAACACATGAGCAGGGGAGGGGCAGAGAGAGGGAGACAGATGATCCAAAGCAGGCTTTGGGCCGACAGCCCCAATGGTGGGCTCGAACTCACGAACTGTGTGATCACGACCTGAGCTGAAGTCAGATGTTCAACCGACTGAGCCACCCAGGCACCCATCAAGATATCTTTTTAAAACAACAAACACATTCATGTTACTCCTCTGCTTGAATTCCTTCAAGAGCTCTTCATCAACATCAATGTGATGCCCATACATTCGAAGCCCCTACCTTGATATAAACACTGGTGTCCACCTTTCCAGCTTAAACTCCTACCGAGTCCCCAGTGTGCTCCACAATTCAGCAAAACCCTACCACTTGCATAGCATTATTTGGGTTATTTTTCAAATCCCTTTTTTCCCCCACATACAACGTAGGCTGTAAGTGGTATAATCGGAAGCTTCTAAGACCCAGCCTCAACTACAGAGCTCTAAACATGCAAGACAAAAAAACAGATTCAGATAAAAGGAAAGCCTGGATTTATTAAAACAGTCGTGAGAGTTAAATCATCTAATTACCTAAGGCTAAAATTCTTTCTGCATTCTTGTAATCTTTTTACCCAATTTCCCCCATTTAGCAGAGAACTTTTTTTTGAAGATGAATCCTCATTCGCCTCCCCACCTCATTTTACAGCTTGATTCACATTCATTACTGTATTTGGCAATTCCTTCCCCAAAGCTCTGCTTAAAATACATTGAGTATGGACATTGCAATTAGTTATCTTCATTTTTTTTAAGTCACGAACAGATTGATTAAAAAAAAAAAAAAACAATGAATGATATTATCAGTGCAATCCTCTAATTTTCCTGTGTGTGTATGTGTGTGTGTGTGTGTGTGTGTGTGTGTGTGAGTTTGCCTTTACTAACTTTTAAAGCTATATACATTTATCACATTTGTAATAAGAAAAAAACAATGTCTAAAAATGAAACAATTACCAAGCAGTCGACAACTTATAATATGTAATGGAATCTACACGCACGTTCTCTGAGCATAAAACACTTGGAGTTAAGTGCTAACTGAATGTAAATGTGGAGACACCTGCTAGTTAAATGGGTACCTTAATACAGACCTCCTGGGGATTTGCTATATTCTTGCCAGATGTAACTTTCAGATTTTCCCTCCAGCCTAGATAGCACCACCATTGATGAAACACATAGAAGAATCAGCCATATGACTCTGGAGCTCTCTCCGTATCAGCGTTGATAGAAATACGTTGGAACTTCACTCTCTGTAACAAGATTTGAGGAATCTTCCCATATCCCCGTGTGCATGGTTGTTTTAAGTTTTTCATTTTTGGCTTCGAGCACGCAGGCTTTCTCTGTCTTTTCTTTTCCCAACAAGTTCCCTGGCTCTGTCCCCACGCACCTCTCTATTTATCTCTACAAATGCTACCGCTTTGTTTATGGTATAGGTGACAAGACACAAACCAGGGATTGGGAAGAGTAAGTGGGATGGGGGTGACTCGAAGTTGCCTTTTAGGAAATGTGCTGTAACTAACATTTGCATCGGGCATTTGGTAGCCCCCTCATCTTGTGCTATGTGTGAATTCCAGTCGGGTGATTCATCCTGACATGGGAGTTCTTTGCTGCTTCTATTCGGCAAAAATGTGAGAATGAGGGGAGAAGTTTCTCATTCCTTCTGACTTTTCTAGGCAATCTTTATTTGTTCCCATAGCCATGAAAGAGATTTTCCGATGAGAAATGTTGCAGTTATGACATAACAATTCCATGTTTCATAACCCAACTGCTCTCCTTGTTACGCTTCCCACCCTTATTTCTCACAATTCAAAGTAAATTGTGAGATTACTAGTACAATTAAGGCTCTGGAAAGAGGAAAACTGTGTATTATGGCCTTGATAACCCTTTATGGAGAGCAAGTCACAACTCTGCCACAAATTCCAATTTTAGAGTGGGGTTCAACAATAGTAGCGACGAGAAGAAACACAGGAAAGCAGATACGTGTTTTAAAATCATCTTGACCAGAAATGTTTATCTAGACACGTTAGGCTCCTGCAAGATGTCTATCACCTCCTCCTTCCATATATTCCAGTTCGGTCAGAATAGCCCTTATCTATTATCTAAGTACTATTACAACCTTATTTTGGAAAGGTCTCCCTGGTCACACGTACCTTAAGCTGGAGAGGAAGGCAACTGATTGCATATTTTTTTTTAACTGAAGTAGTTTCTGTAGAACAATACAAATTATATTTATACCATCGCTTGCAGAGATTAAGTTAAATGGAATTGTCACATCCACTGGGATCGAGGTCGAAAATGTCTCTGTTTAGTGGCCAGTGTGCCGATTTCACTACCCAGGTGAAGCGACGTGTAAAAGGGAAAACTCAAACTGCTAAAGCAAGGAATCCATCTCGACATTAAATATTTTGAATTAAGACACCAGTAAAACCTTGGATTGCAAGTAACTTGTTCTGCTAGTGTTCCGTGAGACAAGCCAACATTTCTAACAAATTTTAACTTGATAAACGAGTGATGTCTTGTAATACAAGTCGTTCGTGAGGCCAAAGGACACATGATCACCACTGAGCCAATGGTTCCTGACATTCGTTTTGCTATACAAGGGCTTTGGATGACAAGCATCTTTCTGGAACGAATTATGCTTGCAAACCAAAGTGATATGTACTAGTATTTGTACACGGTCTAATTTCAAGTGAGTACATAAAAGTATTAAGAACGTGCGGTCCTTCGCTTACAGAGCTGCTGTAATAGAGAAAACATTACTAGGAATTTTTCATGTCCCACATTTCATCCCACTATTCTTACTAGGTTATATCTCTCCAATCCATACCCCTTTTGTATTTTCATTTCCATTCTCGTTCGTCTAGAATTTCATCATCTTTTCTAGTATTACCAGCTCTCTACCTTACCTACGGGCCTTGAATCAAACTTCCTCAGCTCTTTGTACAACCACCAAAACTGCTCTTATGCCTGAACTAATTCACCAGATTAACAAGAAATTTTTAGCTGAAAATGACAAAAAGTCCAATTTAAAAGTATCTAAACTAAAAAGGAAATGTATTGAGCCATGCAAATAGGAACTGTAAATAGTTAATACAGATGTGGCTCTCAAGCTACTGTTTACTAAGACATAATCAGGAATGCATCACTTTCTTAATTTCATGACCTTAATTAACTATGTTTGCCTTATTGCTCAGATAGAGTCTCTTGGTGTGGTAAAAAGAAGGTCTCAAGAACCGTGGCATAGAAGTCCACTGTACTAAGCACATCATTAGAAAAATGGGAGGTTTTCCTTAATATATTTGGGGAAAAACCAACAAACAAGTTTTTGGGAAAGATTATGGTTAGTTCTGCTTAGGTTATGTTTCATCCGTGAATAATTACGTGTAATGTCCAGGGGAAGGGGACTCTTCAAATGGATTAATCTGGGTTGAGAACCCAAACTCTGTCAAATATCCAGTGTACAATGAAAAATTAGCAGACACGTAAAGAAACAATACAATATGAGGTAGCAAAAAAACCAACCAAACAAAATTGGCAATAAAAACATGTTACAAGTGTTCCAGGTATTGGCGTTATGAAGCATACAGCTTAAAATAACTATTTATTATGTTCACGGAGATAAAAGACATAATGAAAAAGTTAGGCAAAGAGCTGAACGTTATAAAAAGAACCAAATAAAAAATGTAAATTAGATTAATAACTTGATTGGTTTAACAGGAGACTGGACACAGCTAAAAAGAGAATTAGGGCACTGGATATTACTTTAGAAGGACATATACAGAATTAAGCCTGAAGAAACAAAACACTGTCAAATGAGAGAGCAAGGTATTTATAGGATACGGTAACAAAGTTATAAAATGTGTGGGCTAACATCTCAAAAAGAAAAGAGAATAGGTCACAAAACTAATTGAGGAAATAATGGATGTGAATTTTCAATATTCAGGAGAGATAATATAGCATAGAATTACTATCTTATTTATGCTAATATTAGTGTAGTGGGATAATATGTACAGGATAAGTAGTATAGTAGTAACGAAGTAAGTAGTAAGTAAGTAGGATAGTTAGTCGTTACGTGGCAAAAAAAAAAAAAAAAAAAAAGATTGCAGATGGGTTCTCAGTAATGCAGAAAGAAACAAAAAGCAGTAGCAAGATGATGAGACGGTGAGCAAATAAAGATCATTACAGTGCATATTTAACAACAATAATATCTTTTTTATTTTAAAGTATAAATTATTAAAATATAACAAAATTTGTGTACTTACGCTGTAGGAAGGTAAAAACAACTAATAGTGTGATTTCTATGGCAACTATCAAAAAAAGTAAAAGACACAATTTCCAAGCTTAGAGAAAGAAAAGTTGGATTAATAAAACATAACTAACCAAGATAAAGACACAGAGTAGAGAAATGGAATTAGTAAAATGATACGTTTAATCTCAATATATCAGAAGTTATATTAAATGTAAATTGATTAAGTTATTTGATTAAAATAAAAAGACTATTGGACCCCTCAAAAAAATCCTCAAAATCAATTTCTGTGCTGTGTACAAGAGACATCTAAATTGTCAGAACAGAATATTTAAAACCAAAGAATAGAAAAAAGATGTACAATGCAAACACTAACTACAAGAAAACTATCATGCTATGTTAATATCAGAAAAAGTACACTTTGTAGGAGTATTAACAGATTGAGAAGGACAATCCATAATAATAAAAGTGCCAGTTAAATGGGATCATATAATGGTCTCAAGTTGTCAGAATCACAATGAGAAGTAGAAAAATCCAGAATCATAGCGAGTGAATTTATTAAATCTCTCTCAGTCACTGATAATGGAAGTAGGCAACCAAAAGTACCAGGAAGAATATAAAAGTCTGACTTAACATTATTGAAAGATTTGTCAAAATTTTGACAAAAATTGTCCATATAGTGCATCGCAAAGCAAGCGTCAACAGAATTTTCAAAAAATTGAAATCATGGAATATAATCTCTGAATATAATGTTGTTAAACTGGGAGTGAAGAAGAACAACAAAAATTGAGACCTCCATATGTCTGAAACCAAGAGATATAATTCTAACTAATCCATGGGTAAAAACGAAATGGCAATTAGAAAAAATATACTGAGTAATAATTAAAATTCTACATATAACAGATGTTGTATTACATGTTTTAGTACAACAAATTGCTTCAGTTTCAGCCGTTAGGGACTCTTCCAGTGGCTTTTGTGTCCCTGTGACATTTCCCAGTCCCATCCTTTCGCTTATTAAGCATTTCCTTATTTTCTGGCACTACAGGAGGCTCCAAGGCTCAGCTGTGTTTTTCCTGTCCCCGTTCTAGAAACATCAATTTCACCAAGGTGCTCTGCACCTAACTTTATGTGAGACATAATTTTTATTGAGTAAAATGAACAAAGCTTCATTGTACAGCTCACTGAATGTTTCACCTATACATACATTTGTAACTTCTTCCTAGTTCAAGATACAGACAGACTTCATCACTCTGGAAATGACTCTCAGACCCTTTCTCAAGCACAAACTCCCGCTATTCTAACATCTGTCACCCTGTTTCATTTTTCTGGTGCTTGAGTTTCATCTAAATGGAACCACAGGGGCACCTGGGTGGCTCAGACGGTCCAGCGTCCGACATCGGCTCAGGTCATGATCTCACAGTTTGTGAGTTCGAGCCCCATATCAGGCTCTCTGCTCTCAGTGTGGAGCCTCCTTCAGATCCTCTGTCCGCCCCCCCCCCCCCGTACCTCCCCTGCTCTCTCTCTCAAAAATAAATAAATATTAAAATAATAAATAAATAAATAAATGGAATCATCGAGTTTGTACACTTTTGTTTCTGGCTTCTTCCATTTAATATAATTAATTAACATTATCAATAGTTTTATTGCCAGGTTATCTTCTCTCATGTGTGTATAGCATAATTTGTTATCCTTTCTCTTGTTGACAGTTAGGCTCCTCCCTTTGTTTTGTGTTGGTTTTTTGCCATTATGAATAAATACGACTAGGGTATCTGTTGGTAGACATTGACCCTCGCTTAATATAATGTTTTGGAGATGCAGCCGCCTTGTTAAATGTATCAGCTAGTTTATTCCTCATTAACGATTACTGACTCGTATTACGTTCTGCGCATGCACCAGAATTTGTTGATTCATTCACCCATAAACGAACTGCGTCAATTTTGAGCGATTATAATTAAAATGTTATAAACCTTCACGTACGGCCATTTGTGTGGATATGTTTTAGTTTCCCCTCAGTGAAAATCTAGGCGGGGGGATTCCTGGGTCATACGGTAAGAAGTTGCCCAAGGGTCTTCCAAAGTGGCTGATTTCTTCTTTCCTTCTCACCAACAAAGCTGGCATTCCAATTGTCCCACATTCGTGCCAATACTTAGTGTCATCATTTTCTTAACCATTGTAAGCCACATGAAGCAGTATCTCATTGTGGATTTAATTTGTATTTTCTTAATGACTAATGACTTTGAACAGCTTTTCTTGTGCTTATCGTTATTTCTGATTTCATAAAAGCATTTGCTTAAATCACGGACTCATTTTTGTACTGGATTGTTTTCTTACTGTGAACTTTTTTTTTTTTTATTGTGAGCATTCATTATAAATTTTGAATACTGGTTATGTAGCAGATTTGTGTTGTAAGTATCTTATCCTGGAATGTTACCTATCTTTCATTTCAGTAACAGCGTCTGTAAAAGCGAATGCTTCTAATTTTGAAGTACAACGCATCAATATTTTCTTGTTTGTTTCCTGATTTTTTGCTTCCCAAGAATGTTTTGCCCGACATAAAGTCACAAAGATTATCTCCGACTTCTACAGATTACTGGTGAGGAATATGGAAGCCTTTAAGAGTACTTTTGGATTTTCCTATTTCTCCATTCAGGACTATTAGTTTTTGCTTCATGTGTTTTGAAGCTCTATTAGGATCCTACAGAGGATAAAAGGAAAAAACCGATGATATATACCACATGTTGTGGCTTTTCAGGTTGACTATTATATATAATATATATATAATATATTATAGATTATACAATTATATATTTAATATATACATATTATATATACACATATATACACATTATATACACACACATATATATACACATATACGTGTGTATATACATACACATATACACAGCACATAGTGTTGTCGAAAGGGTAATGTATCCTGAGGATAATGTGAGTTTTATGTTTGCGACATTACCAGATTCTGTCCTGTGCATCTTCTTCCTTGGCTGCTTTCAAGGTATCTTTTCCTGTCATCCATTGCATCTGTAGGACAAACGCTTTTAGTGAGCTTGGTGGGTCTTTTACGAATTGCCAATACAGCGGGGACATCCCTAAGCGTGTAGCTGATATCAGAAATGAAGTCAGCCATTTGTGGGCTATTTCCTCTAACTTGGTAGCCAGACCCAAACTTCCCGCAGTTGGATCGGAAATCCGGTCCAAACGTAGTAGTTTGTAGTCTCTGTCCTCAACCTCACAGCTCAACCGATTCCAGGGGCAGGGTCTTATATCATTCTCATTATCTACCTAAAGAAAGGTCAGGATTGTTTCCTGGCTTCTATGAGGAATACACCACATTTGGTGGTAAATACAAGTGATTTATGTACTTAGAAAACTTTCAGCTGCATAGCACCATTACATAACTACTGAGATACTCTGTTTTCTTTTATGTTCTTGTTACATTATTTTTATAGGTATATCCCATCAAATACAGGGCATTTTAAAGAATATTATTAAGTTCTTTTCCCAAAAAAGCTGTACCCACTTATATCACCATCAGCAATGTACTTACAAGCCTGCTGATTGCACCACATTCTGTCATGTTATATTATTTCATATTCATAACATGATGGAAATAAAGTAGGAAATTCATTTTTGATCTGGTTATCATATTAAGCACTGTTTCATGTTTATTTCTTTTTTTTTTTTTTTAATTTTTTTTCAACGTTTT
Organism: Lynx canadensis; assembly: GCF_007474595.2. NCBI lineage: Eukaryota > Metazoa > Chordata > Mammalia > Carnivora > Felidae > Lynx > Lynx canadensis. The sequence goes on along the minus strand of NC_044308.2, from coordinate 13,745,390 downwards.
TATTTATTTTTGGGACAGACAGAGACAGAGCATGAACGGGGGAGGGGCAGAGAGAGAGGGAGACACAGAATCGGAAACAGGCTCCAGGCTCTGAGCCATCAGCCCAGAGCCTGACGCGGGGCTCGAACTCACGGACCGTGAGATCGTGACCTGGCTGAAGTCAGACGCTTAACCGACTGCGCCACCCAGGCGCCCCTGTTTCATGTTTATTGACTGTATGTCTTCCATAGGACATCTGTTTATGTGCCTTACCTGTTTTTCCTTTGGATAAACAGTTTATTTTCTGATTGACTTTAAAGCTCTTTAAATTCAATGTATTGCCATTTGTCTGTCAACACTATTGTAACGAGTTTCCAAGTTATTCACTTGATTTCAGTTCCTTTACCTTGGTAAAATATAGAACTATGTAAAAAAAAAGATTTATATATTTAAATATATTTTATGTTCTCATCGAGGATTTCTTTGGCACAGAAATTTCACTTTTATGAAGGTTTTCTAAATAAAACAATGAGAAAATAAATCCGTGACGTGCAAAGATGATGATCACAATGATGCTCTTTTAAATGAATGCCACCTAAATGCCCCCATCTAGGGTAACGTTTAAATGAAGTATTCTCAAAAGTCTCAAATCAAATATTAAGTATCTTTTTTTAAAAAACGGGGTACCTGGTGGCTCAGTCGGTTGAGCGTCCAACTCTTGATACCAGCTCAGGTCCTGACCTTGTGGTCATGAGATAGAGATCTACATCAGGGTTAATAGTATACAGCTAATAGGATATTAATAGTATAATGTTGGGTGGAAAAGAAAAGCATGATTTAAAACTGTGTAAGTCTAGATCTGAAATGGAAACTATGTAAGTATATTTATATAAAAACAATTATAAATAAAAGTCCAGAAGAAAATACATCAACATTTCACTAGGTCATAAGATATGGGTAGTTTTTTGGTATGCGTTTTTTTTTTCATTTTTTTCTCCATAAAAATGCATATTACTTTAATTTTTTTAATTTTTTGAGACACAGAGAGAGAGAGAGGGCAAGTAGGGGTGGGGTAGAGAGAGAAGGAGACACAGAATTCCAAGCAGGCTCCAGGCTCTGAGCTGTCAGCACAGAGCTCCATGCGGGGCTCGAACTCACAAACCATGAGATGGTGACCTGAGCCGAAGTTGGATGGTTAACGGACTGAGCCACCCAGGCGCCCCTTGAAGTATCACATTTTGTTGTTTTCAGCTTCTAAATTGTGGTAATCTGTTCGGGTAGCACAAATACAAACATTTCCTAAATGTCAGGTTGAGGATTCAAATTAAAAAAAAAAAAAGAAATGCCCTGGTCCAAGGCCTCAAGAGGAAGATGTGTGCATAAATAACCATATATGCTCTGCTAAACTGTATGTGTTACGTTTTATGAAAACACATGTGAAAAGTAAGCCCGCCTAGGAGATTTAGTAAAGGCATCAGAAGAGGTTGATAACTGCACATCACCATCACTGCCAAACCCCAAGTGTTAGGTGTCCTATTTAAAGCATGATCGGGGGGGGGGGGGGGGGCCTGGGTGGCTCAGTGGGTGAAGCCTCCGACCTCCGCTTGGGTCGTGACCTCATGAGTCAAGATCTCATGGTTCGCGGGTTTGAGCCCCGCGTCGGGCTCTGTGCTGACAGCTCAGAGCTGGGAGCCTGCTTCGGATTCTGTGTCCCCCTCTCTCTCTGCCCCTCCACGGATCTTGCTCTGTGTGTCTCAAAAGTAAATAAACGTTAAAAAAATTTTTTTAAAGCACACTTAATGTTTGGTGATAATGTAATCTAAGTTCAAGGCCACCAAAAGCGGACTCCATCGAAGCTACAAACACTAGAACCTTCTCCGAGCCCCAAATTCAAAAGGTGCTTCCAATTTGATAGTCCTTGATTTTAAGCTTATGCTGCAATAACACCAAGTAGACAGGGCTTCGTTTGGACAGACGAAGGAACTATCTCTACACCATGTTAGGAAAAGCTCCTAATTTTTTTTAATGTTTACTTATTTTTGAGACAGAGAAAGACAGAGCATGAGCATGGGAGGGGCAGAGAGAGAGGGAGACAGAATCCAAAGCAGGATCCAGGTCCTCAGATGTCAGCACAGAGCCCGACGCGGGGCTCGAACTCAAGAACCGCGAGATCACGACCTGAGCCGAAGTCGGACGCTCAACCGACTGAGCCAACCAGGCGCCCCAGGAAGAGCTCTTATAAACAGCAGATGACATTTATTTATTATGATTTTTATTTGTTGGAAATTAATATATTACCATTTATATTACTGAAAAACTGATGAGACACCGCAGAGAATTGCCACAAAGCTCTTCCCCCCACCCCACCCCACCCCACCCCCGGCCCAGATTCCTCTTTTATTTACCTCTTATATTAGTGTAATGCATTACATTAATTTTCATACAATAGTAACTAAAGTCCACACTTGAAGGTTTGCCCTTTGTGTCTTCCATTTCATGGCTTTGACAAATGCATAATGACACAGATCCGTATTCTTATTATCAAAGTTATTTTCACTGACCTAAAAATTCTCTCTTCTCCACCTAGCCACCCACCCCCAGCTCCCCTTGAACTTTAGGCCACTGTCTCCAGTTTTGTCTATTCCATATGCACTGGAATCGTACAGCGTGCAGCCTTTCCAGATTGGCGTCCTTCACTTAGCAATATACTTGCAATCTTAGTTCATGCCTTTTCGCGTGACTTGATAGCTCGTTTCTTTTACCAATCAAATAATACTGCATTTTATGGATATACTACAGTTCATTCGTCCATTCCCATACTGAAGGATATCTTGGTTGCTCCCAAGTTTTGTCAATTACGAATAAATCTCATTTAAGTATGCACGTGCAGAGTTTCGTGTGGACCTACGTTTTCACGTCATTCGTGCGCATACCAAGGAGCACGTGCGGGATTATGTGGTAAAAGCAGGCTTCGTTTTGTAAGAAACTACCATGCAGCTTTCCAAAGTGGTTGTATCGTTTTGTATCATAACCGGCAACGAATGAAGATTTTTGTTGTTCTACATCCTTACATCATTCAGTGTGGTCAGTATTTTGGATTTTATTTATTTTAATAGGAAACAACAGTATCTCATTATTTTTAATTGGGAAACCCCTTATGACATATGACACGGATCATCTGTTCTTATGTTTATTTACCATTTGTATTATCTTCTTTGATGGGTATCTGTTCAGCTCTTTTGCCCAGTTTTAAGATTGAGTTCCTTATTTTCTTATTGCTGAATTTTGAAGGCTCTTTGTCTATTTTGTTACCAGTCTTTTATCAGATAAGAGTTTTGCAAAGATTTTCTCTCAGTCTGTGGTTTGTCTCTCCGTTTACTTAAGTGTCTTTCACAGAGCCCAAGTTTTTAATTTCAATGAAGTAGAACTTAACAATTTTTCTTTCATGCCTTATTCTTTTGGTTTTGTATCCAAAAACTCATCGTCAAGTCAGAGTCAGATATAGGTTCTCTCCTGTGTTGTCTTCTAGGAGTTCTATACCTTTGCATTTTACATTTAGGTATGGGATCCATTATGAGTTGATTTGGGGGAAAGATGTAAGGTGTGTGTCGTGTTTCATTTTCATTTTCTTTTCTTTTCTTTCTTTTTTTTTTGAATGTGAATGTTGTTCCAGTTTCACTTGCTGAAACAATGATCCTTTTCTCCATTGAATTACTATTGCCTCTTTGTCAAAGATCAGTTGAGTATATTTATCTGGGTCTGTTTCTGGGCTCTCCATTCTGTTCCACTGAACTATGTTTCTATTCTTTTTTTTTAATGCCATACTGTCTTAATTTATAGTAAGTCCTCAAGTCTGATAGTGTCAGTCGTCCAAATATTCTTCTCCATATATATGTGTGTATGTGTATATGTGTGTATATGTGTGTGTGTATATATATATATGTATATACACACACATATATATGTATGTATATACATATAAACATATGTACATATATGTATTCTCCATATATATGTGTGTATATATATATATATGTGCCATACTGTCTTAATTTATACTAAGTCCTAAAGTCAGATAGTGTCAGTCTTCCGAATATTCTTCTCCATATATATATGAGTGTATATGTGTATATATATGTGTGTGTATATACATATATATGTATATACATATAAATATATGTATATATATGTATTCTTCTCCATATATACATATATACACATATATGGAGAAGAATACATATATGTACATATATGTATATATATATATATATATATATGTATATATATATGGGAGAGAGAGAGAGAAAGAGAGAGGGAATCTCAAGCAGGCTCCATGCTGGGCATGGAGCCCAATCAATGCAGGGTTCGATCCCCTGACCCTGGGATCATGACCTGAGCTGAAATCAAGAGTGGGACACTCAACTGACTGAACCACCCAGGAGCCCCTTCTCCTTTAATATTGTGTCAGATATTCTGGGGGTTTTGCCTCTCTATAGAAACTTTAGAATCGCTTTGTTGGTATTTACCAAAAAAGTTTCTGGGAGTTTTCTTTGGACTGCACTGAATCTACAGATTATGCTGGGAAGAACTGATATCTTAACTATATTGAATCTTCTAGCATTCATGAACATGAAATACCTCTCCATTATTTCATCTGAGGTTCACAGTTTTCCTCATATAGGTCTTGTAAATATTTTATTACATTTGGACCTAAGCATTTGACTTTTTGGTGTTAATGTAAATAGTACTGAATTTCATATTTCATATTCCAATTATTCATTGTTGATGTAGAGAAAGCAATTGGCTTTTTAATAAAACTTATTTATCTTTTTAAGGTTTTTATCTGTTTAAGTCATCTCTGCACCCAACTTAAGGTTCAAACTCACGACCCCAGGATCAAGAGCTGTATGCTCTCCCAACTGAGCCAGCCAGGTGCCCCAATAAAATTTGTTTTTAATTTGTCTATAGGACACTCAGAGGGTTAAATGAGAAGTGACCATTTCTATTCGTATCTCAAAGGAACGCCAGTGGAGGATGTGACCAGACGTGATTTCTGGCCGTCTTGGCCAGTGGCTGTCGTCTGGGCAGTATACAGTTAATCAGCGCATTAACACTTCAGATTCAAGACTCGATCATAAATTTTTGACAGCCATTATCAGACCCCATCAGGAAAACTATCTGCCTCATCTAACAAAATGCATTTCTTTCTAAGGAGACATCTTCTCATAGAGCAGTTTTTTCTGGGATAAGACGAAGCCTGTGGTCTTGGGATCCCTTCCTCTGTCACTGTACAAGCCCCCATGTCTAAATCTGTAGTCTTTCACAAACCCTGGGATGAAAGTCGATAACCTGACAGCGCTTGAAGAATGCAGTCTCATCATTGGCATATGTAGCCAAAGTGAGATTTATTTCTCTAGCCCATGGGTGTCTGCATTAAGAAGTATGTTCATTCTTCTTACCAGTGTCCTTTCACTAGAGAGAGCGAAAGAGACTCCGTCAATAACAGGCTGAGGCTTCTTACTAAGTGGCAACCATTAACCATTTGGCACACAGATGCCAGGGAGTGCGATCTGTAAAGTCAGTGAACAAATCCTTTCAGCACTTGACAATGGATGCCCTCTTCGTGTATCGTATGCACGTTGTGAAGTGTAGGTTTAGGAGGAAAAAAAAAAAAAAAAAAAAAACCTGCACCGTAAAATACAGTAAAAACAAAAAACAAAAAACAACCAAAATTGATAGGTTATAAACATACCCTTTTACTTATGCTTCCTGTCCACAGCATAATTCCCAGAACGAATGATAAAATCTAGATATTAAAAAAAGGAGGCGATGAGGTTGTTTCCCGAGGCTTTATCATGAGCCTGAGTGTCTTCTGTTACTCTCATTCATACTAATTCTCATTGATGGAATTTCTTTGCATTTCAGAGTATCAGAGAAACCTCCCCAATTATAAGCCAAGAGTTTCTAGGGAGTGGGTTAAGGCTCTAAGATTTATTTTATTTGTATTTATTTGATTGCCTTAAGGGTGGGAATGTGAATATTGAGGTTCTGGTCTAATTTTATTTTTAGCCTATACCAAATCTCCTTGGTCGTTTCTGTTTATGTCAGTACATTTAATACTGAATATGTAGTTAGAATTATGTTAAGAACTTGGAGATACAAAGGTGAATAAAATAATTTCCCTGACCTCACAGAGTACATAAGCCTAAGAAACATTCATATATAAATACAGCTACTCAGATCACCAATACATAATTCGCCCCTTCTCCCTCTGACCAATATAATTTTAGGAGCAGAAAGAATTTCAAAAAGGCCCTAATGTTCTCTGCAAACATTCACTTATAAGAAATAATATGCTTTTACTCTGTTATCCGTGCACATTCAACTCAAGATCAAAATGGAATTTACTAATTGACAAATTCACAATTTTTTAAAAAATGCATTCTTCAATCCAAGACATGTTTTCTGTTAGATTTGTTTTAAAAGTCATTGAATTTGACCCAAAAACCTTCGTACTGATTATGTGTAGGTTGCCATTATGGTAACTTGAGTCGTGTCACTCTTTTTTTTTTTTTTTTTTTTAATTTTTTTTTTCAACATTTATTTATTTTTGGGACAGAGAGAGACAGAGCATGAACGGGGGAGGGGCAGAGAGAGAGGGAGACACAGAATCGGAAACAAGCTCCAGGCTCTGAGCCATCAGCCCAGAGCCCAACGCGGGGCTCGAACTCACGGACCGCGAGATCGTGACCTGGCTGAAGTCGGACGCTTAACCGACTGCGCCACCCAGGCGCCCCTCTTTTTTTTTTTTTTTTTTTTTAACCAGGCAAGAACTTTAAATTTCCTTTCATAATTCTATACACAGCATTTACCTGTTTACCCAGCGGTAATTCTCCTTAGTCAAAAAAATGAAACTTGTCATATATATGCTTTGACCTGATCTGTGGCCAAATGTACATTTTTATTATCTAGTAAATACATTCACAACATGGACCGAAAAGGAATTGCCCACATCCCTCAGTTTTGTTTAATACTGATTTAGCCGCATCCAGAGTTTAACCCAAATATCTCATGCCTGACTACACTTAAGGCAAAGTTCCGTAGATCTCATGCAATCAAATATCCATATCCATCCAGTCAACTCTAATCAGGATGGAATCATGCTATTAAGATGTGGTTGCCAGAGACCCATCTTTGTAACAAAGGAACAGACAGAAGGAATGTGGGAAATATACAACTAGAAAGTCATCAAAGTCATTTCCCAGTGTGGAAGGTGAGCGAATCTTCCATTTTTCCCAGGAGATTCCAGTCTTAAGCAAATTTTTTCTCATGCAATTAATCAGCAGTGTCCTCTTTTACTCTTAAAGACAACGTGTTGGCTTGCACAAAGAATTATTTGATATGCTTAGACTTTACTTTTTAAACTCACGCATCATTTTGTCTATGATTATGGTTTCTGGCCATAAACTGAGATTGCTTCTAAGATTTTAGTTTATCAAGTGCATAAGGAACGCTTATACATGTGGACAAGCAGGTTAAACTTTAGATGATTGGCAAAAGCAGGAACGCACGTCATCCCAAAATATCTACATGTGAGTTGAAATATATAATTTATCCAGTTCTTTACAACATTTAGAACTTATGGTCAGCTAGATAAAGCACTGTAATCTAACACAGTACTTGTCACAGATTTTTTTGTTTTTTTGTTTTTTTTTTTAGATCTCAGGGGGGCCCCTGGGTGGCTTAGTCAGTTAAGCGATCGACTTCAGCTCAGGTCATGATCTCACAGTTCGTGAGTTCGAGCCCCACATCGGGCTTTGTGCTGACAGCTTAGAGCCTGGAGCCTGCTTTGAATTCTGTGTCTCCCTCTCTCTCTCTCTGTTCCTCCCCCCGCTCATACTCTCTCTCTCTCCTTCAAAAATAAAGAAAATAAAAATAAAAACATTAGATTTCAGGGGGCTATGTTGACTTTCTAAGATATATTTTCAAGATTTTTTCTTTTTCTTTTTCTTTTTTTTTTTATCACGGCTGTGGCTAATTTTAAAACAGCTTTCCTCTGAATGCAGAGACTGACCATGATATTCAGAGAAATGGAGACTAGAGGTGAAGCTTTCCAGGGAAGGATCAGTCAGTTTTAGGAATAAACAGAATTTTATCCTGTTTGTTACTGTTGTTTAAGTCTAGCACACCCTGATAAAACAGTGGATAAAACAACGGAAGTATTAGTTATGCATATGAAATAATCAGTTTGGGTATTCACATGTTAGGCACAAGGAAAAGGAGGAAAGAATCTGGACCTGATGTCTTCTAAGCAGGTACTTGCTAGGAAATTGTTTTGCCAACTTTGAAAGAGGTGTTGGCAGCTTTTTAATGGGTGCTAAGTATAGAAGTCTGAGTTCTGAATGTTATTATTGGTAAAGACTTGGACCACGAAGATTATGAAACTCACAGACAAAAATGTGTCTCCCTGACCACAGAAGTGTATACATTCCACTGTGGTTTCCTTTCCCTCCCACCCTCTATCTCCAGAGAGAACCAGATATGCAAATCGGAACCAAAATATAAACAAAGATAATGAAGATGCTCAGAAGAAAAGAAGTTTATGAACTCCATACTCAGTGGAAGCAGGCTACAAAAGAGTGTAGCTGTCCTTCTAGAAAACAAAAATTAATTTGCTTTGGCCAAATTAAAATTAATTAAAATTATGCAATGTTGCCCTTGTGTTAATTTTAACAGTGAGGTTGTTGTGATTTAAGGCTACAATTAGTTCTAGTGTTTGAAAGAGAAGCTCTGTAATCGAGACAGGACATTTTAATAATCCCGGTTATAAACATTTAATACATCATCTTTAGGGACTCACAAACACATTGTAATTAACTTTTACAACTGAAATAAATCAGATTGCATTAGCATATTGCAAAGGAAAAAATCATTTGCATGATTGAAAACAGCTTCAGAAAATTATGTATAACAGGCTTCATGCAAACACCAGCACAACTTTTACCAGGTTTCTTGAATGGGGATTATTTTTAACAAGTACAGTTTAGGAGTCCTCAGCTAATTATAGCTCTTGCCATACAAGGAAATATCCAGGTTCTCAAGAAGTATCGAAAGTCATTCTGTGGTCAGTAGGACCACGTCCAGGCTTACTGTAAACTCACTGGGCAACATTCACATGAAAACATAGTGTGTAGTTCTCTGTAGCTACTTCTACGCTCTGGGCAAGTATTTTGGTCAGGAGAAAATGATTTCTATTTATGTGTTATCCATGTTTCTAGTGCTAAAACCATTAGTGGGAAGTGTTCCTCTGTTCAGCACCTGGCCGGCATCATAGAATGTCAACCTCTTCTTGATGGAGATTTCATTGAGAATATGGCAGTCTGCATGTTCACCGCGGGATGAATAAAATGAATTAAGGTCTTACTAAATATGAGCTATCATTCTTGCCAAAAAGTTTTCAGGTCAAGTGGACCAGTTGTTGTTTTTTTCTTTTTAATTTAAGTTTATTTATTTATTTTGAGAGAGGGAGAGAGCGTGAGAGAGGGCACGAGTAGGGTAGGGGGAGACAGAGAGGGAGAAAGAATCCCAAGCAGACTGGATGCTGTCAGTGCAGAGCACAACATGGGGCTCAAACTCAACAACTGTGAGGTCATGACCGAAGCCAAGATCAAGAGTTGGCCACTTAACTGACTGAGCCACCCAGGCGCCCAAGAGGACCGGTTTGATACACTATTGATCCTTTGGTTCTGGTCACTCATTCTGCCTATGAGTGATCACTGGTGGCGGGGTAGGTGTTAAAAGCACAGAATCTGTAGTCATATTTCCTGAGTTTAAAACCTCATTCCAACACTTACTCTGTGACATTGGGTTCTATGCCTCATGTTCTCTTTCTGTAAAATGAAGATAATAAAGTGGGTATTGAAAGTGTTCTTTGAGGATTAAATGACATAATGGATGCCATTTATCTTAGAATGATGTCTGAAACATAGTAAGCACTCAATAAATATTCATGACTATCACTGTAATTTTTAATTTTGTGGACTATCCTTAGGTCAATGCATAAAAGAAGAAAAGAATCAGTTCATTGCTGTCTGGAAGCTAGAGACTCTCCAGAACTGAATTTACCCAGGGCTTTTCACAAATACACAATGTGGCCTCCCCCCTTCCATTCATTTACTGGATTAATATTGTGCCTCTACTATGTACAAAACATTTGATTTACAAGAGAGGACATGTGTGAGACTTTGGCACTGAGGCCAGGGTAGGAAAAGCAAAACCTGGAGTCAGTCAAAGGGTCAGAAGCCTTATCAACTTATGAAATCAGAGTGAGAGGGATAGCCAAGTTCAGATTCCAGGTGTGAGGCAAAGCAGCTACAGCCCCCACCTTCCACCCCTCAGCCCACCCCTCACATACCCAAAAAGAGAAGAGAAACCAACTAGTCAACTCCCAAGTAGAACAGAAAAAACAAGTCGTTTATGGATCACTCTTTGGTCCAAGGTAAAGAATAGGACAAGGCATGTTGGTGAGGACATGAGTTGCATTTAGGCTCTGATCCCAGGACAATCCTAAAAATAGTCTTTTCTCCCGGCTAGATCATGTGAATGATCAACACTGAAATGAGGATAACACGATTTCGGAAGGAGTTGAACCTTGGGTGGAGACTGTGTAAAGGTAGGTTAGAGCTGGTCTCTGTAAAACCAAATCAGACAGAGAGAGTTTAATTTCTGTTAGGTAGGATCTGACAAAAGACAGGGTAGTGGCTTCCCTTCAAGTTCAGTATTTCTTTTCGGATTTCTATTTAATCTGGATTCTAGAAATAGACAATGAATGAACTGGAAATACAATTTACTCTTAAAAGTTCGTCCCCATATGGGTCTTTGTGTTGAAGGAAAAGGAAGGGTTCCATATTCTGCCCCACTTGGGGGGGTAGTGCCTGGACTCTTCAAATGGGAAACTTCTCATTTCTCCTGAGGCTACAGTTTATTGACTTAAAAGAGCAGGAGTTTAATTAACAGAAGAAATGAAGCCTATTGCATAATTAATTAGACATTTACCTGAAATCAATAATCTAATTGCCACACCTACATAGGGGATAATTTTCATTCTATTGAAGCGATTTATTTATATCTATGTGTTAACAAGGTGATTGGTGGTTTGTTTAAGAGACTAACCCCATCTGCAAAGTGATAATTTATTGAACAATCAATTAATCTTTTTACTATCGCAAATGTAAACAAGCAATGAAGAGCCACACCGTGTCTGCCTTTGAAAGGTCAGATTTGGGAGACTTCATCTTGCGTTCTCCCTCTCAGTCACCATTAAGATATGAGCGATGAGTAAGGTTTTACTTTAACTATCCCTTTGGACTTGTTACTTTCATGGGGAGTCAATAACATGCACAATATTTGTAAATACATAAATCACCAATTTAAACCTGTATCCTGTCAGGGTGCCTGGGTGGCTCAGTCGGTCGAGTGTCCGACTTCGGCTCAGGTCATGATCTCACAGTTCACGAGTTCAAGCCCCGCATCGGGCTCTGTGCTGATGGCTCAGAGTCTGGAGCCTGCTTCGGATTCTGTGTCCCCCCCGCCTCTCTCCGCCCACCCTTGTTTGTGCTCTGTCTCTCTGCCTTTCAAAAATGAATAAACACGAAAAAAAAATTAAACCCGTATCCTGTCTTTACAATAGGTTCCTAATCTAAATTGTGTTTCCCTTTTTAGAGCTACACATCACTCTGTCCCAATATACCCAGCTCTATATATAAACTCTGGGCTTTTAATCCAACATGTGAAGAATTGTTTCATAGCCAGGACAATGAATTATAACCTTTATCTAGGAATATGGGTCCATGTCAAAAAGCTGTAAAGCTGAGGTTGAATTACTATCCCGCAGTCTGCATGCTTGTCCAAAGTCTATTTTGCTCTTTTCCCTCTGCACAACTGAGTCTGAAGTTTCCCAAGTCTTAAGGCACTTCCTGTTTTATGACTGTTCTCAAAGCATTTCATTTCTTAAAATATTGTCATAGCTTAGTTTGAATTCTCTTGCATCTATCTTCAATCTTGACTTTCAGAAACCATAACATTTATACCAAGATACTCCAACTCACTAGAAACAGAACCGTAATAATTATGGTATCAGCCTGTGTAGGTGGGAGGAACAATTCAACGTGTCCACAAAAATGTCTAAGACTTGATCTCTGAAGGCCCTTACAAACGTCATTCGACGGAAGAGTATGTGCTGGAGGGCGACCAGGGAGGTGGTCTTGGAGAAACACGGTATATACCAAGCTGATTACGTGAAAAGAAGTTTCTAGGTCTCAGGCCAGGGTTTTAAGTTGGGATTCTAGCACAGTGATTCATCATCTAGGGCTCCAGGGCAAGGGGTCCATGAAAATGGATGGACAAAATGGATGGATGCATCTTTATTTTCACCAATTTCTAACTGAAAAGCAGCATTCCCTTTCATTATGAATGTGGATAAAACATGGTAACAGTATTAAGAATACGTAGGATTTTGCACCAAGGGATGGATACAATTCTATTACATTAAATATGCCACAGATCCATCACAGTGTCATGTTTGTTCAATACATCTTTAACAGGATGATAGGTATGAGACCTGTCACTGGATCTTGTTATTTACTACGTTAATAAAGAAGCACATATGATATTATGACACTATGAGTTGGTCGTATCAGCATTTTAATGATTGTATCTTATTTTTTTAATTTTTTATTATGTTTTATTTCTTTTTGAGAGAGAGAGAGAGAGAGAGAGAGAGAGAAAGAGAGCAGGGGAGGGGCAGAGAGAGACACACACACACAGAATCCGAAGCAGGCTCCAGGCTCTGAGCTGTCAGCACGGAGCCCGACGTGGGGCTCGAACTCACGAACTGTGAGATCGTGACCCAAGCCGAAGTCGGATGCTTCACCAACTGAGCCACCCAGGCACCCCTTTAATGGCTGTCTTTTAAAGTGCATTTTACATTATTGACTTAAAATCATTTTTTCTAAGACAGGTTCAGAGGCTTCATCAGATCTCCGAGAGAATCCAGGGGGCTTGGAATCTTTGGAAAGATCCTTGCCGTCTATGTGGAAAAAGCATAGGACAGTGCTGACCCTTCCTGGACAGGGCACGAGGCACGATTGCTTCCAGATGACAGACCCAGTCCCCCGAGTGTGGGCTCCGACTCAGAATCCTTCCAATCAAAGCACTATTACCAACGACGAGTGCAACTATTACCCAATGATGTTTGCTTGAAGTCTTTTATGCCTATGGGAATCCTCTGAGGTGAATTTTTCTGCAAACGAGGATTGTAACAATAGTTATCATTTACGGAATACTGGGTATTTTACATATTTTATCTCACCAAAACGTGTCCCAATCCCATGAGTTGGGTTTTACTTGATATGAAGAGTAGCTTAGAAGGTGGCAGAGACAATTTTCCCAAATCTTGGCTCCTTCCAGGATTCGCACACCAACAACGGCATCTTTTTCTTGAGAAAGAGAGAGAGAGAGAGAGTAAGGGTACCAACGTTCATGGCACCTGTTGTAGCCCACAGATACTAACACAAAGTCAACATTTTATCAGTATTGTAATACATGGCACTTAACACTCAAGCTTCCACGTGGTCTTGTCTGGTAGTTATTGGCTGCTCCGTTGCGGCTGTTGAAAACAGAAGATTAAGAGGGAAAACCCAAGAACTAAGTGGAGAGGGAAAGACGGGTTCTAAGCAGGATCGTTTCAACGACTGTTACCCCCATGCAGTGTAGAAAATGTCAGCATGTCTCGAGTCCCTCTTTTGAGGTAGGGCTTTTGTGCTAGGCACAGAGGTACCAGGGAGCTGAAGAAGCCAGCCCCTCTCTCCAACGGGCTTCACAAGTTGGGGAGAGACTGCTATAAAAGCTGTACCTAAAATAAAAGGTAAAATGGTAACTCTAGCTGACGTTTATCAAGGACTGCCATATGTCAAATACTTTTCGAAGTGATTTACAGGCACTAAGTCATTTAATCCTCGAAGTAACTCCAAGAGCTGAGGGCTACCATTATTTCCTTCATCGTACAAACGAGGAGACAAAGCCAAAGAGAGATTAAGCCAGTTGCCCAAAGACACACAGCATGTAGTGAGAGAACTGGGATTTTGACCAGAGGACCTGCGCTAAACCCCTGTCGCTCAGAATAAACCAAACGTCATGAGTGCAGCGGCATCAGTGATGAAAGAAAGATTGATTCTGATTGAAAACCACAGGTCACCTTACCAAGCTGTGTGTGATATGCATTTGAACACTTATTTGACTTATTTGACTCAATAGATAGTCCCTGAGTCCCTACTATGATAGTATTAGCTTCTTCTAAGCGATGCATCAGCTCTGCTGTTCCGGAGATGTTTTTAACCATTTCTCACCTGACCAGTGGAAGCAAAGTGATGATGGGGAGAACCAGGGGGCCATTGAAATGTTATGTAAATAGTAACAATTCCGCGTACACTTTCTATCAAAAAAGTGATAGAAAGCCATTTTTAAAAAGGAGAGTATCGCTCTGGAGGAAAAATCCCAAAGAGTTTGGAAGGTATTTAAATGTGTTCACTGTGGGATTTGCTCCCACATTCGTATACATGAACCGTTATATGTATTTTTAAAACTTTAGAGGTGCATTTTGCATAAAGAGAGATCACTGCATGATTGTTTTTTTTTTTTTTTCGCATTTTCAGGACTCCTACTTTATGTTGTACTTGGAGGTGAGAGAACACTTATGTCCAATATAATGCTCTGTCTTTTCATTTATTTCCAATAAAAGATTTATTTTCTTGAGAAGTCGTTTCTCTCCTCAACCAGGGAGGATTTCCTTGTTATTATTTAATTTTTTTCACTTATTTTATATTTGTTTTGAACACAGTGTAAAGCATTCAAATAATTTCGGCCATAGAAATGCCTGTTCAAGATGAATGTCCTTCGTTTCTCCGTTGGGTTTCTGAAATGACCTATTTGGACTCTGTTGTTGCTATTATCCAACTTACGATTTTTTTCTTCTCCTAAGAGTACACTCAATAGGATGCCGTACTAGTGGGAAAAGGCTACTTTTCTCTTTTGAAGTTTTTATCTTGATTCAAATTAGTTAACATACAGTGTTATGTTCGTTTCAGCTGTATAACAGAGTGATTCAATAATTGCAGGCATCGCCCAGCGCTCATCGTGACTAGTGTCCTCCTGAACTTGAACCCGTTTCACCCATCCCCCTACCACCTCCCCTTGGGTAACCACCAGTTTGTTCTCCATAATTAAGAAAGAGTCTGATTCTTGATTTGTCTCTTATTTTTTTCCATTTGCTTGCTTGTTTTGTTTCTTATAAAAGGCAATTTTTTTCTTTTTTTGGCGAAAGATTGTACTTTGAAAAAATCATGAAAAGATCTCGATTTAAATAGGGAACATATTCATGTTCACGATTTAGGAGGTACGGAATGACGAACAAATTCTCTTAACCCACCTTGTCCGCTATGCACCTAGTTACCTTCTCAGAGGCAAACATGTAACTAGCTTGGATAGTATTCCAGAGATATTCCAGTAAAGTACAACTATATACATGTAAAAGGTGAATTTTCTGACTCAGAGTTGGTTAAGAGCTCAGATGAGCCCTTTAGGAGTCTATGTCTAGGGTATGCATCAGACTAAGAACTGTCACAATTAATTTTAATTTTCAGGATATAACAGAGTTTACCCCTAACTGAATCAAAACCTTTTTCTGGACTGTGGTGGAAGGGAACACTCCAAGTTCTCAGGGTTGAGGTCGTAACAGCGAGTCAGGCATAGGCCAGGTAAGGGTTGGAGCCATCACCGGGAGATGCCAAGGCAGGCCAGAACAAATACCAGATTGGCAGTGACTCTGAAATTTGAGTTCAGAAAAACTGATGAGATGAAAGCAAGATGAGGGAAACTGTAATTCGTACATCAGAGGCCCAAACAAATCAGGATTTTGGAAGAATGAAGCCTCTTTTCAAAAGCCACAGACCAGCCCAAGAGAATGTCTCTCTGGAAGGATACCGAGATCTTTGTATTAAAGACTCCCACCATGCCTACTTACTTTTACAATCAAACCTTGGTTTAAGAGTGTAATTCTTTCCAGAAACATGCTTGCAATCCAAAGCACTTGTATATCAAAGCGAATTTCAAGAACTGTTGGTTCAGTCGTGATCATGTGATGTTCGGTGTCAGGTACCCCACTGCCATCGCAAGCCAACGCTCGTTTATCAAGTTAAAATTTATCACAAATGTCTGATCCTCTTGCGGAACCCTCCCAGAACAAGTTACTCGCAATCCAAGGTCTTACTCTCCTTTGAGCACTCCATAACTGATCAGGGCTCGCCACATCCTTCCCGGAAATAAACCCTGCAGTTTTCTTTGACTCCACGAAAGTGGACAAAAGCTGGGCTCCTGATGTCAGAGGGGCTGGGGTGGGAAGGTTCAAGGCGAGGGGGACCCCACGGCGGGTGGACCTTATTGCGTTTTATTATTAGAAAGAGACTGGTTCCGTGGTTGTTTCTCCTAAAACAGAATTTTCTCTTCACCCCGCAAACTGCCCCTGATAGTTTGTTTCTAATAGTTTGCCCATGATCAATTCTCTCTGGCCTTCCCCCCCGGTTGTCTTCAGGTCTTTAACCCTTTGCTGGTTTTGCTCCCTTTTCTCTGTGCTTTCCTTTTATTTCATTGGACTTTAACCAGCCATACACAAACATCCCAGCTAATCTTTCCAAATTAGCACAGCACCAGCTCTGGAGGTTCTCATTAGATGTGCAGCTGAGATGTATCAGATCTCATTTGCCTAATATGGAGCCTAACTTTGGGCACCTGGCCCTTGCAGTAGGGGGTAAGGAAAAATAGGAACGGGTCTTTTGTCACTGCTATGCAGACTCACTAATTTGCTCCGCCTAATAAAATTACAAATGAATACAGCTTTATTCACATTGCCTTTATAGGTTATAATAACCTTGGTACCCCATAACCTCCTGCTAGCTGAATTAATCAGATCATATTAATATTTCTTCTTACTTTCTTTTAACTGGTTCTTCTCTTAATTAAAGGGGCCAAAGACGTAAACAGGGTAGGTGACTAGAAACATGGCGTCAGGTTATAAACAAGGCTCATTAAAAAGATGGATGTGCGGGCCGACTGCAAAAATTGCTTACTTTGCAAGTGTACATTTTGTAATTTCCTGACGACTAAAAGAACTAATGCCAGATCCCACCCCCCTCCCTTTCGCACATGTATAAAAGATGATAATTTTTGAATACCGGGGTGGGAATGGCAAAACCGAGGAACCTATTCATCAACCAGAATAAGGTCTTTCACATTATAAGACTCTGAGCTCCTTCCCCACAAGCCTACAAATGTGAAATATATTCAGAAGTGGAGAAGGAAAAGGAAAAAAAAAAACACAGGAAATGATTTAAAAAGGAAAAAAGAAAGATGAGGAACTTTTAAGAGAGAACGTTACACGTGTTACACCGCAGTTAAATTTGAAAGAGAAAACGAGGGTCTTCTTAAAAGAGGAGTAAATCTTTTGAACTTGCCCCTGTTCAAGAAGGTGGGGGCGACTCGCACACGTGTTTGCCTGCACACGCAGGGCAACAGAGAGCTTCATCTTTATGCATGAGAGCAAGAATCATTAAAGTGGACAGTCTACACTAGCAAGCTCGCGGGAAGTTGTAACTACAAAACAGAGCTGGAAATGGTACGGTGTGGGAAATTTAATTCGGGCGTGTTTTCCATTGTTGTAAATGCTTTGCGTCCACTCGTACGTTGACACGATGGTGTGCCTACGCCACGATGATGAATAGGTTTAGAGGCGTGGAATCGATAGGCGTCTTACAGGTGGATTCTAGAAGCCACGTGTTTACATTTGATGCATTCGTAATAGCTACATATTTATGTTTATAATTCGTGCTTTTATTTGTACGCTCCCACACATACAGATGCTCCTCCGGTCCAAGTTCTGGTGTTTTGAAACTTTTGCCCCCGTTCGCATCCCCAAGCAAGAAGACGCCTGCATTTTTATCCTGGCCGCAATTACTAGCAAAACCCAAGCTCTGATTTCCTGTCCTTCCATCTCCCTTCTCAACGAGAGAGAAAGTCGTTCTGACAGGATGGTGCACAGCAAGACCAGGCAAGACCTCACTTCTTCATGAATAAATTAGAGATGAAAGTTTAACTGATCCCCTTGCATTTTTATGGAAGGACCTCATCCTAATTTACCTAAATGCTTTGAGTAAAAGGAAAGAAAATGTAAGAGGCCAAGGTGGAAAGGTTAAAATCTGCGTTTAAAGGGAGGGGTTTTTTTTTTTTCAACACACCACAACACACGGATGCCGGATGCCAGCAACTGTTCTAATAATGATTCCTTCCTCAAACATGTAAGGGAAAAACCAAAGAAAGGAAGAATTTTCTTCCTCTGCCAGTATTGCTTCTTAGAATGAAATGCTGCAGGTGTGACCAACGATTCTTGGTTCAAGGAATTCCTCACAGATAGATTTTCTATACATATACACGTGTGTGTGTGTGTGTGTGTGTGTGTGTGTGTGGATTATATATATAGCAAACACAGGAGTGGAGACTGAACAATCTGTATTTAAGGTATTATATTCCTCAATGGAGCTCAAACTCTGTGGAAATGGCATTTGTTTTTCATCAAACACTTCTAGGATATGCTTCAGCGCGTGACCTATTTCAGCATTTTCTCCACTGATGCATTTTTAGTACTAGGCAGGCAGGCCAGGAGATGGGGTGCGGGGCCCAAGTATCGGGTTTTCCCATATAGGATCAGACCAGTTGGGCTAATGGTTTTGGAATCCCGCCTCTGGCATTGGCCATTACCTGATGCTTCAGAAGCCGGGAATGAATTTGCATGACCCCAGCCCTTGAGATGTCCCCTGTGGAAAAATAGGAAATTGGCGAGTAGGATCATTTCACGGATGTGCTGAAGTTGTCATTCTTAGAAATCTGTGGCTTCAGCTCTGTGCCTGGGAAGTTCACCTGCAAATGCATTTTGAGCGGTTCCCATCTGCAAATTGCTGGTTTTATAGGGAGAGGAGGAAGCCTGAGAGTCCATTCTTAGTCTCCCTTGCCTTTGGCTATTGAAAAGGTTGCTAAATACCATGTCCCGATAATATTGGGGTTGGATGTGCAAACTCGTCAGGCATGACTGAAACAGCGAGAAATAATACGGTTTCGAAAGGGTCCGAGAAGAAAATTAAATCATTCCGATCCACTGGTTTTTGTTTTGTTTTGTTTTGTTTTGTTTTAATGGCAGTTTAGCATGCAGTTACTAAATGGTAGAGAAAAAAGAAAAAGAAAAGAGAAAATGGAAGCAAATCTATCCATGTCATGATTCCACTATGCCCTTAAAACTTTAAGGATGCTTGAGGTTGTATATGTGTGCTGTAGGTTTTAAATTACGTCTCCCTGGCACACAATCATTGTGACGTCTCATGGCGCTTTGTCCTAATAAGGTAGACTTTTCAAATCTTGTCCGTGGCCGGTCACAGACACATTTTGAATGGAGCCTTTTTAATTGTAAGTTTTTCATAACTGTTACATGCGTTTCAAAAATAAATAAACCTCAGGGATAAGACAGACTGTTTTCATCCCCGTTCCACAGGACCCCGTATTTTAATAAGCATTCTAAGCTAGTAATAACCAAAAGCTGTGTGACTAGAGATCCTTATTTTATATCCTGGTGGGTTGTTTTCTTTTGTTTGTTTTTTGTTTTTTGTGGGTTTTTTTTTTTTTTTTTTTTGCTAAAATGACCAAAGCTTCTGCAACATTCACTGTGATCGCCATTAAAAATGTTGACATCTTAATTAGCGTGGGGGGGGAGGGGATGTTGGAGACCATTTCTACCAAACAGAAGCACAGCCTTTTCAAAGAGTCCCACAGACTGGCTATGTATATTTTTTGAACGTTAAAAGTCTTTTTTTTTTTTCCCTCCCCCCCCCCACCCCGTCCTCTTTTGATTATTTTTCTGGAATGAATGTCTGTTTCCCTTTCACCATTTGCCATTACAGGAGTATAATTTCATGATCCCTTTCTTCTCCATGCAACTTCCTCTAAACAAAAGGACACAATAAATAAACACAGGAGATAAGACAGTTCCCCCCCCCACCCCCACCTCCCAACCCCCTTCCCTTGAATGTCTTGAGCAGCCGGAACCACTTTAGTCCTTCAAATATTGTCCTGAATTAGTATGCACGCTGATGCAGTGAGGCTAGAGTGTATGATAATAATGCACACCAAATGGGGTCCCAACTGTAATATGTGTACTGATATATATTTTTTCTAGTTCTTTTGCCAAACCTATCTTGCTGACTATACTGATGAAGGTTGCAAGTAATTGTGTACGCGTTTCTGTGAAAGATAAATGACCTTCCTTCCCAAGGACGCTTGGCCAGGCCTTAATCCTGAGCGTGTGTGTGCGCGCGCGCGCGTGTGTAACTGTTTTTTGAAGGCCTGACAAGGCATTTTGATCATTTCCTCATTTTGAGGCCTACCCACAGCCTCCTCCGTGGCCCCCCTCTCTGAAACGTTATTATTCTGTCGTGAGCCCTTCTCTGGCCAGGATGTTACTTCATTTCCACCTTTTGTCTCGGCCTGAATGTGAATGATGTTCTTTCGGCAATATACGGCCATTTAAACTCCCCGTCGCTGCCTTACATAAATATACAACACCCGTCTCGCCCTATAACTCACTTTAGGCCTGGAAAAATAGTGACTTCCTTTATTGGTCAGATTCTCCCGCAATTCCCAACAGCTGTATGTTCTCACCTTTGAGGATCCACACCGTCCAATTTGTATTTGTCTCAGCACTACGGCTGTGGATTGCCAATAAAAACGAGTCCCATTTTTATAACCCCTGAGAACACAGGGGCCGGCTTTCCAGAGACACGGATACCCCTGCCCACCCCCTCACCCCCAAAAAACAAACAAACGAAACCTCCCCACAACTTACCAAAAAGTGGTCTTTTTGTCTCAAGGACAGATGGCCTTCGAAGGAGGGAGTCGGGGGTTCACTAAGGCATGAAACGTGGTCTCTGGGCCCATTCATTTTCCTCAAGAAAATCCGTGTTTATTTGCTTCCTTAAGAGAACAAATGGGGTGACAGGGCGTATCATCATCAAAGTGACACATGCTCCTCGGTATATGCGATATCCATATATGCAAGAGAGTGTCTAAAAGGAATACCAAAATTCACATTCCATCAGTTCCTCCAGCTCTGCTAAGAAATTCAGTTACATCCCTGTGCCTCTGAATTGAGAGGGATTTTTAAATGGGTGGATTATATCGGATTTATGTATTTAGTTATTTGTTTGTTTTTAAAGCTTATTTATTTTAATTAGAGTTTTTCTCTCTTTTCTTTCTTTCTTTCTTTCTTTCTTTCATGAGAGAGAGAGAGAGAGAGAATACAAGCAGGGGAGGGGCACAGAGAGGGAGGGAGACACAGAATCTGAAGTAGGGTAGGTTCCGAGCTGTCAGCGCAGAGCCCAAAGTGGAGCTTGAACTCACGAACCATGAGTCCATGACCTGAGCTAAAGTCCAACTCTTAACTGACTGAGCCACCCGGGTGTCCTTTGAATTTATTTATTAAAGGAGATGATGTAGGAGAAAAAGTTGCTTTCAGAATGGAAATCGCTACACAGTCAAAAGGTGGTAGTATAATGGCTAAAAGCACTTTATTTAGTTATGGATGCTCATGGGTTGTGGAAATGAGCTCCATTTCTGCTTAAGAACTGGAGAATTTGGAACAACTTCCTCAGTTGCTACATCTGTCAAATGGGGGCTCACTACCTCTCTGTCCTGTTTTGTGCATTAAAAAAAAAAAAAAAAAAACAAAAAACTGCATGAGTAAAGTCCAAAGTGCTCTACAAATGGAAAATCACATTTTTTTTGTCCTCTGTAATAAAGTTGTGGCTAATATATACAACTTTTATTCTTTTAATTCATTCATTTATTTTTGAGAGAGAGACAGACAGACAGAACACAAGCAGGGGAGGGGCAGAGAGAGAGGGAGACCCAGAATCGGAAGCAGGCTCCAGGCTCCGAGCTGTCAGCACAGAGCCCGACTCGGGGCTCGAACTGATGAACCTCGAGATCATGACCTGAACTAAGTCAGACGAGTAACTGACTGAGCCACCCGGGGGCCCCGTACTATGTGCAACTTTGAAATAGCAATGTTCTGGAAAAGCAGGGGCATGAGATGGAGAAAATGAATACCTTGGGCATCCTGGATTCGTGCCACAAAACCACACACTGAAGGGAAAGGGCAAGAATATTAAATACTAACGCGTCAAAGCTGCACTTAAAAAGGACGTAAACTCGAGGAACAGGGATATTTGCCAGATTAAAGTCAGTGACACCCCTCTATTTTATGACCTCGCAGCTCTCCACAGGAGGAAGAAGGCTGACTGCTGACATACAGCATGTGTTAGCAGAAGGGACTGCCTGCCAGCTCTTTGCCAAGTGCACATCGACAATTGTTTCTGTCGTACGCAAAACTCTGGCTTTGGGAGGTGTTTCCTTCCGTGCTCCCAGCATCACCCCCGAAGCACGACTGATGATTTTGGAAAGGCACCTACCTGTGCTCAACACATTAAACCTGCCCCCCCAAGGCGGCTCCCAAACGGACTCACATGATCTTTTCAGTATTTACCCCGGACGCGGCGAGGAACGCGCAGTCTCTTCACGTCTACACCCGCTCCTCGGACGGGTGCGCAGAAGGAGCTTCTTGTAAATTCTCTTCTACGCTCCCACGTCGGACCCAAATCTCCAAAACTGTCCCTCGGAGGAACTGAACACTGTCTTCGGGTCAAACTGGTCCCTTGTCAGTGGGGAAATTTTTCTGCTCTAGGTGAAATGTTACCAAGTACGTTTCCCCCCACAAAGCCCTGGACTCGAGCTGTTTTATTTATCTGACCGATCCGAGGACTGTAAAACGTGCTGTTGCACATTGTAACATAAGCCTTTTTTTTTTTTTTTCCCTAAAGTGTGCCCTGAGTATTTGCAATTGTTATCAGGCCCAGATGTATCCGAGTGTCAGCGAGGAGCTGTGCTAGCTGGCTCAGATATACAGAATGTAATTAATTAGCTCAAAGACCTCTGCTCCAAGTTTGTAGTAGAAGGAGCGCCTGAGAATAACCATTTGCTCCTCTCCCCTCCTCCCCTCCAACATGGTGGCAAAAGGTGAGAATCTATTGTTCGTGATGCCGAAGGTCTGAGAAAGAGCAGATTCATGTTTCGATGGAGATTCCCCCCCACCCCCCGCCCCTCCGTGGCAAAAGTTAGCTGGGGGGGGGGGGGGAAGATTAATAAAAGCTGGGAGCGGAAGTGGACGGGTTGAGAGGGTCTCAAAGGGGACAAAGTGGTCCTCGCTGCATTTTAAGCCGGTGTGCTGAAAATCCCAAATCACACTATTTTTGCTTTCTTCTCCGTCCAGATTCTCCCTTGTAGACCTTCTTCAACTTTCAGAAACGTGTCCAAGAAGGAACGTTTGCATTTTATAGGCAACGCTTCCCAACCTGTGCCCCGTCCAGTGCGCTGTGCTACAGAAAAGGTTCTTAGGTACCAGGAAGAAAGCTAATGCAACCAAGGATGGGCGTATGATCAGTATATTAGTTTCGGGGCGGGGGGAAAGGCACACCAAACAAAAATAGGGGAGTCATTTACCCAATGCAGTACACATTGGTGAAGGCAGCGTAATTCCTTCCTGACCCTTGCAGGAAATCAGTTTATGCCCTGAAGCATGAAATTTGATTGTAATTATTTTAGCTTGCTCGGCTACATATGTTATTGATGTTCTTTCCTAAAAATCACCGGCCTTTTAGAAACCCTGCCACAGTACTTGACTCCATGACCTGTAAGGTATACATAATAGAAAATAAGCCATGCAGGGTTTCTCTATTGATTGTTCCACAGAAACTCTCTCTTCCTAAAAGAGCAAAGCCCCAGTGTTCTTATAATAGTTGTATACAAAAACGAGACTCTATTTACAAACGTCTATATGCTTCTAAAAGGTGCAAAGTCCGTATGAGTTAACCAACTGCCTAGAAATCTCATGCATTCTGAGAAAATCCAAAGTTCCATAGAGACTTTGCCCTTAGCTTAGAAAACATTGTGTCCTATTGGGGGCGGGGGGGGGGGGGGGTTGTTTTGTTTTTACAATTACAGTGAAGTGACAAGTTGGGACAATTATCCAGATGACAGAGGTCTCCGAGTGTGTTACTGAAAATACACACTGAGGTGGAGATCCCGTGAAGTTACATGTATTTATCAAAGTTTTTTTTTTAATGTTTTAATATTTATTTTTGAGAGAGAGAGAGAGAGAGAGAGCGAGCACGAGTGAAGGAGGGGCTGAGAACGGAGGGAGACACAGCATCTGAAGCAGGCTCCAGGCCCTGAGCTGTCAGCCCAGAGCTGGACATGGGGCTCGAACCCACAAAATCATGATCCCAGCCAAAGTCGGACGCTGAACCGACTGTATTTATCAAAGTTTTCAAATAACTTTCCAATTCCTCACTTTGCCTTCCTGCTGAATAAATGAGTGAAGATGTTAGTGTTGTAAATAAATAATAAATCAGTCAGATAAGCCAGGTAAAATCAGATTACAACTTCCTGAATCCCAAACTAGAGACTTGTGGTATTTATGGGTTTGGTTGCAGACCTACTCTCCTTCCCCAGCTGATTCTCTTATCTTAGGAAAATCAAAGACTTGGCCTGGAAAGCAGAGAAAGCTCGTCTTCATAATACAGAAATAGATGCCAATATCTGTACATTTTCTGTTAGTTTGCTCTTTGGAGAAGGCTGCCTTCCAGCCTGAGCACAAAAACCTAACTGAAACAGAATTAATTTTTTTAATGTTTATTTATTTTTGAAAGAGAGAGAGAGAGAGAGAGAAAGAGAGAGAGCACAGGCAGGGGAGGGGCAGAGAGAGAGGGAGACACAGAATCCGAAGCACACTCCAGGCTCTGAGATGTCAGCACAGAGCCCGACGCAGGGCTGGAACCCACGAACCACAAGACCATGACCTGAGCTGAAGTCAGACGTTTAACCGACTGAGCCACCCAGGCGCCCCCGAAATAGAATTAAATCCCGACTACGTCTTGAATCACCATCCAAATGCCCTGCTAGACCAAATTTTACTCAGAATTGTGAATGGCTTCAGCTACCTGTCTTTTTTCCTTTATGCTCTGCTTCCAAATACTTTTTAAAAATTTACTTATTCGGGGGTGCCTGGGTGGCTCAGTCGGTTGGGCATCTGGCTTCGGCTCAGGTCATGATCTCATGGCTCCTGAGTTCGAGGCCCACATCGGGTTCCGTGCTGACAGCTCGGAGCCTGGAGCCTGCTTCCGATTCTGTCTCCCTCTCTCTCTGCTCCTTCCCCACTCGTGCTCTGTCTCTCTCTCTCTAAAATAAATAAATGCTAAAAAAAACCTACTTATTTATTGGGGGGGTGGGGAGAGGAGGGGCAGAGAGAGAGGGAGAGAGAGAATCCCAAGCAGGCTCCGCACTGTCAGCACAGAGCCTGACACGAGGCTCGAACTCACAAACCGTGAGATCACGACCTGAGCCGAAACCAAGAGTCAGGAGATCAACAAACCCAGGCGACCCTCTGCTTCCAAATCCTTAATGCCAAAATACTCTGTGGCATGTGCCTGACCACAACTGTGTGACCAGACATGACCAGCTAGCCCCCCGGAATTTCCATCTTACCAAGTAAGAGCAGTATTACAGAAACGAATCACGCAATTAATTCTTGATTATCCCGGCAATAAGGACAGAGGGGGGACAGCGAAGAGTGTGAATACCCAGAGAAACAGGACTGCAGAGGCGGCTGGGAAGGATGGGAGGGTTTTCTGAGGAGGGATGTCTGAAACGAGATTGGAAACTCCAGCAGGAACTAAGCAGTCAGGTGGGAGGCGAAACACGTATCACACCGAAGAAACATCTCTCTTTCGCAGTGGGATGAATGCACTTGGCTTTGCTTGGCCGTCTGACCTCTTCATTTAGAGGGAAAGTCGGTCTCAGCACATTCGGGACAAGGCATGTGCGTGAAACCCATTCTGCCGGTTGCCAGAGGGGCTGTTGTAATCTCAGGACACCCCTGTGACTCTCTGTGACGCCACTGTGATTTTCCTTCAGACTTTGCCCCCATGGCCCCTGATTTGGCTCTGGCGAAGCATCAGGAAGCCTCCTGCGGAAAGGCTGTGCCACCCCAGAGGTGAAACTCAAACCACACCAAATTTCAGGGGCGAAGAGCTTATGATACAAAGAGATAGAGGGCTTCACAAGATATCAGAATATTCAAAGAGAGGATGAGAGGGAAATGGCAGATAATGAAGGGACGAGAAAAAAAGGAAACCTCTTCCTTTCTAAAGAGGATTCCTATATTGGTCATAAAATAAAGAGGCACCTAAATGCTTCAAGGAGCAACAGCAGGTAAATAACGGAGTGGAAATGGGAGAACGCACGTGTTTCTATGCAAATATGCTCAACTTTCTGCCGCCCCCCCCCCCCACCATCCCCACCTGGTTAGATCATGCAGGCTCTCACACCTCCTCTTATGAGATAATTTTCCCCTGAAGCCTTCGTCCTGCCAAGTCAACATGGCTTATGAAAATCAAGTTGTATTCTGTATATTTAATACATCATCTCTAAGGATAATCATTCTGGAATCTGAACTTGTTTCTGTTATCTAGCTCTGCTTGACAATGATTTATGAACCAGAAAACAAGACAGCTTCATTTTCATAAAGCAAACGGAACCTTCTGGACCAGGAGGAGCTGTGAAACTCGTTTTGACTGGTAAACTGAAACAAACATGACATAAAAGTCAATACAATCGCACCGCTGGGTTCTCATCGCACAGTGTAACTTTTTCCCCCAATCCAGCAGGATGACAGTTGAAATGTTGCATGATCCAACAGCAATTTTTATCTTACTAATTACCAGCCTGGTGTGATCAGGAAGGGCGCTGAGAAATGGAAATAAACACATGACAATCATCTCCTAGAAATGTCAGGCTCACTCAGGAAAAGAGAGCTGGGGGAAAAAAAAATGTTTTGGAAGGAAATATTTTACAGTTTCTATTAAAAACTCTTTGATGTCTTTCACTTAAAAAGATGGCAATATTATATGCCTGATGTGGACATCATTTACCAATAGTAAATGCTACTCATGATGGGAATTTGCAAAATAATTTAATGATGTACGTGAACTACACTGAACATTGCGAAGATAGTCTTTTGCCCGTATACATACATGACATGTGCATAATTACGGTAATAAACTCTTTGCTGATTCACATGGGAGGGAGGGAGGTTTTTCAGAGTAGTAGAGAGAACAAAGCACCGTAGTTCATACCTGAGTGTCGTCACTTATTTGGGGCAAGTCTTTTTCTTTTATTATAGAGAGAGACACAGAGCGCAAGCAGGGGACAGGGGCAGAGGGACAGGGAGAGAGAGAATCTTAAGCAGGCTCCACACTCAGCACGGAGGCCAATGCAGGGGCTGCAACCCAGGACCCTGGGATCATGACCTGAGCAGAAATCAAGAGTCTGAGGCTCAACCAACTGAGTCACCCAGGCGCCCCTGGGCAAGTCCTTCTATTCACTAGGCATCATTGTTCACCTCTATTAGCAGGGGATGATTAATAATAATATGAAGCCTACTGGGTTGTTGAGAGAGGATAAAATGACATTTCGCTCTGTGTGCCTTCTTTCGTTGTTCTTGTTGTTTGGCAAGCATTACAGAATATCTGCCCCCTTCTTCCACTTGCTTTTGGAAAATAAGACAAAGGTAAAAACTATTCAAATGGTATCCACTACTTTGAAATGTAAGAAGAGAATTTATCAAAATCTTCTAAAACTACACCACAGTGGTGAAGTCACATCATGAACACATCTGGGCAAAATGGAATGATAGTGCCTTAAGTGCCTGATTTAGTCTTTGAAAATGGTCTTAAAAGGAGACAGGAACATAAAACAATAGGCATTTTAATGGACTGCATTTGGCTAACTTCAGCGTCTGAATAATTGATTTGAAATCATAATCCTCGTACATACTGTTAACTATCAGAGGTATATAAAAAGTATTAGATGGAACACATGAGATCTCACCTAATTCCCATGCATGTTAAATGATCTTTGTCTACATTTGATTTAAATCTGATAGACTAAAGAAACACACTTCCATTGGTGAAGCAAAATGCACCATTTGCGGAGGGGGGGGCGCTATTTTTGTCTACACCAAAGGCTACTCCATGATTGTGTCAGAAGTATTTTTTTTTTAATGTTTATTTACTTTGAGAGAGAAAGAGAGAGTGGGACCTAGGGATGGGCAGACAGAGAGACAGAGAGAGAGAGAGAATCTCAAGCAGGCAGATTTCACCCCATTAGCACGGAGCCCAATGCAAGAGCTCAATCCCATGAACCATGAGATCATGACCTGGGCCAAGATCAAGAGTCGGACACTTAACCAACTGAGCCATCCAGGCGCCCCAACGTCAGACAGATTTTTATTTTATTTTATTTTTTTTAATTTTTTTTTCAACGTTTATTTATTTTTGGGGGGACAGAGAGAGACAGAGCATGAATGGGGGAGGGGCAGAGAGAGAGGGAGACACAGAATCGGAAACAGGCTCCAGGCTCTGAGCCATCAGCCCAGAGCCCGACGCAGGGCTCGAACTCACGGACCGCGAGATCGTGACCTGGCTGAAGTCGGACGCTCAACCGACTGCGCCACCCAGGCGCCCCCAGACAGACTTTTAAAAGTGAAAACGAGATAAAGGAGCAGAGGTGGGTCTTTGGACTCATCTCTACTGCTTCTCTATTCATCTATTGTTACTTTTTAAATCTATTCTTATTTTTTTTTTGAATTTCGAAATGTATATTCCAAAGATGAATAAATTATGTACGTACACCTTAAATTCTTGGTGTTTTAAAAAAAAAACACAAACCCTTATACCTACCACCCACTCATCATACTACTCTCTGGGATTTTGTGTTAACAATTCCATCCTTTTCTTTTTTTTTTTTTTTTTTAGACTTTTTTTCACATTCATATGGATCTCCAATCAGTATGAGATTTGGATTTACTTTTTTAAAACTTTTACGGGAATGGGAGTCATATGTGTGTCTCTTTCACTGTCTTCTTTTGTTCAACCTTAGGTTTTTGTGATCATTGATGGTCATACATGTAGCTATTCCCTTTTTCCAGCCTATAGTTTCCATTGTATGAATATGCCATATATATATATATATATATACACACACACACACATATATTCATTCTACTGTTGATGGACATCTGGGTTATTTCAGTTTTAGACTATTTTGAACAGTGCTGGGCACTTTTAGAACAATTTCTTCAGGTGAACCTCTAGAAGCCAAATTACTATGTTGGAAGATACACACATTACCAAGCTACCTGATAATGTCCAACTGTTGTCCAAGATGGTCATCTCAATTTATTTTCCATTCAGCCGTGATGAGAACTCCCATTGCCCTGGATCCTCACCAAATCAAAGTAATGAGCATATTCATTGAAACATGATTCAATCTGGGGACAACAGATCATCAAGGTGACATTTTGATTTTACAACCCTTGTCCCAGAGTCTAATAAATGCAGTGACTTGAACTGAAATCTTCTTAGCTAATTAACCCAACATTGGTGTTTTCTGTGGGACACTAAAACAGAGTCAACATGCTTGTCCAGGATTTCGGCCCAAACTCTCTGACCAATTGGAATGGCATACAGATTCTGGAAACTCAAAGTTGGAGGTGAGGAGATAAATTATACCATGAGATGTACAAAGGACTGACAAGGAATCCACCTTTGCTCCCTGTATGCCTTGTTTGGGCATAGACGG
This sequence comes from Lynx canadensis, assembly GCF_007474595.2. Lineage (NCBI taxonomy): Eukaryota > Metazoa > Chordata > Mammalia > Carnivora > Felidae > Lynx > Lynx canadensis. Next base: position 13,715,507 of record NC_044308.2, on the reverse strand, counting down.
GAAGAAGGATTACAACTACTCCTGCTCAGGGGGTTTGCCAAGGAAGGGAAAACCCAAAGAACTGAATCTTGATTGAGGAAGACCAGCCAGGCGATTCTAAATTTCTTCTTCGTTTTACATATTGTACTGTTGTCTTCGAATGTCAGTGCATCAATGTGCAGAAGTTAAACAGCTGTTTAGACACGTGAACGTCCATAAATCCTCAGTCGATGATTTTGACTAATTACTCCTCTGTTTTACACGTAAAGGCTTCATCAAAAAATATTTTCTCAATGGGATCAAATGTTGTAAGCTTGGCAAATTTACAGACTTTAGATAAGTCTAATTCTTAACGATTTCTCGCAATAAATAGACTAAATGATTTTATGACCAGGCATGTGACTGATGAGGAACAGTTACGTATCGACAGATATTAAAAATGTATTTATGTTAACTAGATCGTGTGAACGGTAGCATTTTCCGAGGACAGTTTCTCCGTTCATCAAATTAATGGTTTGCCTTCAGGTGAAGAGACATAAAGTACTTGAAAAAGGTTAGGTTAGGTCCTCATGTGGTGACCAGACCCCACTGAAAAACACACGATTTAATCATTTCCTTTCTAAGAAAAATCAGCCGTAGTTACTATATAATTAATCTATCAGCAGCAGTTATTGTATTGACTATAAAACAGACAAAAATATGGGTCTGACCCTGCCTTGTCTTCTTGTTCAGGTGGGAAGAGAGGTGGTCTGAAATATGAACCATCATCTTTGCGCCTAAATTAGCCAAGTGAAAAGGGGAGACAGAATTTAGGAGGGCGTTTTTAAACAGACTGAAACAAAGCTATTAAACTGACAAAATGTAACCTGACAGTTTCACTTTGTGAACTACATCCTGGAATATTTGTACAACCGAGGAACAGAGAGACCATATGTGGGGACAGAGATAAAGGGTCTCAATTCTTCTTGGGTTGTTTATTTTCAAAATAACACCTTTTGAACGGTTAAGTATTTTAGACACGTTCAAATAATTTGCCTGGAGCCAGTGTGGAGACTGCCTAGTGGTGCTTCCTTGTCCTTATACAGTGCAACCGCCTCGAGATCATCTGCAAACTGTCCGCTGTAAACGCGGAAGCATATGTGCAAGTTAATGAAGACAAGCATGGATGGGATTCAATCTCAGATTGAGACGCTACAGCTCTTCTCTTCTGATGTGTGTCTGTTTCTTGCAGGTACCCCGTTTTGATGGCCCTGGGCAAACAGGAGCAGAAATCCCAACATAAGATGAAGGAAAGGATAGACGCAGTTGCTCATTCTTCCAACCAATGTTTGTTGATTACCTACTATGTTGTGGGTCCTGAGCGCGGTGCAGTGATTTTCACTCAAAAGGAGGCACTCCACAGAGAGACTCTGATTTCTCGCTTGAGAGAGTGGCGGTGGGAATCAGCACATACATCCAGTAACGAGTTGAATACACATCCAGGGCAGCATATAGTAGATAACTTGATACTGATACTGTCTCCACTGCCTACACACGGCTGATGTTTTGCTCTGAGTTCTAGTACTGAAGTGAACGATACATTTGACTCTAACTTGCTTTTAAGTCACAGAACAATTTGAATTTTACTGGATGTCATAAGATTCTCTTGATATTGCGCGCGCGCGCGTGTGTGTGTGTGTGTCCCCATCCTTATTTTTAGTATGGATTTCAGGCTATTGCTGACAATCATTCAAATGTTTTGATCAAGGTCATATATGAGGCTACTTCTCGTGTTAAGAATGAACTCAGCCCCTATGAAGATGTATGTCCTGTTTATACATGAGCTCTAAACCAAGTTTATAATTTTATCACATTCACAAAGCAATACATATTTATTTTTGAGATTTAAAACACTTAACGAAACTTTCGCACTGTGGGGTCTCTGGGTTTAATACCAGCCATCGCAGGTAAACGGACGTAAGCCAAGAAAGGAAAGGAAGGAAGAAAGGAAGAAAAACCTTACAGGATTTCTGTATTTTGAAATAAACCTTTGCCCTTTGGGAATGCGACACGAACCACCGAATATATTGCGATTCATGCTAGCTTACAGAAACAGAGACACGGACTGCGGAAATTTCAAAGGCATCTGGTGTAGGCCTTGCCTACCTGGAACGTGCTTCCAGAATTTCAGTTCTGGCCCGTGTTCCTCTTTCCCGCCGTGGACTCCACAGACCTTTGGGCCAGGAGAGCTGAAGAGATACTCCTGGCCCATAGCATTACTGAAGGAAGGAGGCGGCGACAAGATTACCCCGGAAAGCCATTCATTATGCGTTTTCAATATCCTCTAAAAGGGTTGCCCACCCCTAACTACATATTTATACATATTTACTTGATAATCAATAAAGGAAAATGGCTGCATTATTTTGATTAAAATATCAACCCTACGTGTGACTATAAAATCACATTTAAGAAGCCAGAAAAGGGGAGATAGGAGTTCATGCCTCCCTCCAGCCTATGATATATGAGATTTTCAGGCTGTGAGGAGAGCAGACACATTAAGAAAATAGTGCTAATGATATTAAAGTACTTTACAAGGCTTGTTACTAAGAGCTGACGAACCTGTCAAGTGTATAATGTAGGAGGCTATCGTAACGTTCTCAGAAAACCATACCTCTACTCCATTTCACTGCAATCTCCTAATAATGGAGGTGCTATAAATTCTAGCCAGCAATGGGACAGAGCCATGGCTTCTCACCCCAATGTGAGGACATGATAAATATAAAAGAAAATGGCTGTCAGTTTTGGCTCCTGAACCTTATTACAAAGTCTTAATCTTACTGGCCTCAGCACCTTTTATCACCGCCTTGTTATGAGCTGATGGCTTTTTTATTTGCTGGGAAATGGAGGATGTGTCATTTGATGTCCTTTTATGTAGCCACTGCTCTGTCCTCTCATGAAAAAAAAAAACAAAACACAACATTTTATATGTTTATTACAGTAACCAATTAAATGCAAGGCTCCCGCTGTTGGCTCAGGTACTGTGCCCGCTTAGGATCTCACAGAGCCTGGATTTAAATACATCATTAGAAGTATTTATGTGAATGGGACCCAAATAGGAAATTAATTTTTTCTCGGCACTGGAGATAGGGCATGTGCAATATTCGTGATTGTTTACACTCGCTCTTATTGTTTACCGGGATTGGTCATTCTTGGTTCCAAGGTCGGCCGGAAATCCCAGCTCTCGCTTTTCTTCTTCCTTCAAACGTCTCAGCTCCGAGGAAGGAGGCCTCGTAAACCCAGTCGGGCTCAAACTCGGCTCAGGTTCAATCAGCCTGATCCTGAAGATGAGATAAATTGCAATTATCTAAATATTAGTCTAAAACTCTCGCAGCTCACTTCCCATCGTCCTCGTTTGTGGCAAATGGAGAGTCTGAACTTGGCTTGAAGCGCTGACCCTGACAGAACCTCTCTACCCACCGGAACTGCTCCAAAGTGCTGAAATCAGGTACTTGACAGAACCTGACACTGATGGGCTGGTTTCAAGCTGCGGCCGGAGACTCCATCACCGGATCTGATCTTCAATTTGTGTCCATAAACACGCGATGGCCCTGAGTGTCTATGCACAAAGAGCTTTATCCTGACGGTTGGCCCCTGCCAGCTTCAAATCGGGCCCTTGAGTTGGGAAATTACCAATTTCATGCAGGGGTGGGGCTTGCGTGGCGTCTGTCCGCGTTGGAGCGGGTGCCCAGCATATGTTTCTCTTCGCCCAAGGCTTCTGCATTCCAAAGTCAAAGGCCAAGGGTCCCCGGAGATTTATTTCTCTGTATCTCGGAGGAAATTGCCAAGTTGATGGTTCCAGGAGGCAGTGTCTACGTGAAGCTAGCAAAAACGGATTTAAAAACAACAATTCAGTGCTATGACTGGCACCCTCTGTCAACGACGTTCTAGCAAATAATTGATTTGACTAAGTTTTTAATGCAATGAATTATTCATTTTCCTAAAGAGACGGAATTAGAATTAGCTGGTAAAGCAAGCATTGTCGAGGCAAAATTCACACTCTCTCCTTATTTACTGTATCATGAGAAATTGCCTGAGTTACGCAGGAACCTATTTTGTTCTGATACCTAGCGCCGGGCCGTGGGAAGAGATGGAAAATACTTGACGGTGTTCTTTTCTTTGAAAAGGAAAGTATTTGAGTACTTCTGTTTCCTGGATGCACGTGCCATGTAAGAGTGAAAAATCTCCTTGAGTTTTGTTTGTTTTACCTCGACTTTTCACTTGTAATTCTCCGTTGAAGGTGTATTTATGCTTGAAATGCAGCTTTGGCATACGGGGGGGGGGGGGGCACCAAAATGGCCCCTCCTGTGATTGTTCCTGAAAGAAGACGTTCGTGATTTGCCACTCCGGGAGAAAAGACCTGATGAAAATCTTAATGCGCTGGAAAAAAGCAAACTGCATGTCTAGAAAGTTCATTAATAAAGAAATAACCCTCCCCATATAAAGGCGGGCAGTCCCCTTCACAATCTTCCCCTTCCTCCTCTCCCCAAGTACAAAAAGTACTCACGGTGAAATCTACACATGCAGAGTAATGAGACAGACCAGTCTGTCGCCAGTAACCCAGAGACTCTTGGCCCCTCGGAAGAGGTGATCGGGTTAACTGGTCTGTGACTCACAGTATCACCTCTCACTGACTTTCACCGTGCATTTCTCAGTCTGCTTGGAAGAGAGGATGAGGAGTCTACTCCCCACGCTCACAATGAGATCGTTCCCTAATGTGCGAATCGCACGTTGCGTTTCACGCAACTTTTGCACGTGTATTTCTTTTAGCTCAGGCTCACAATCGTGCTCTCGTAGAAGATGGGGGAAACATAAATGTGCTCATCCATCAGACAAGGGGTCAGATACAGCGCAGGATGCCCAGTTAAATTTCAAGTGGGGGCGCCTGGGTGGCTCAGTCGGTTGAGCATCCGACTTCGGCTCGGGCCGTGATCTCACGGTCCGTGAGTTCGAGCCCCGCGTCGGACCCTGGGCTGACAGCTCAGGGCCTGGAGCCTGTTTCGGATTCTGTGTCTCCCTCTCTCTATGCCCCTCCCCCGCTCAGGCTGTGTCTCCCCTCTCAAAAGTAAAAATAAAACATTTAAATTTCAAGTTCAAATAATGATCACCTTTCTAAAAAATTTTTTTTTTACATTTATTGATTTTTGAAGGACAGAGAGAGCCAGAGCACAAGTGTGGAAGGGGCAGAGAGAGGAGGAGACACAGAATCTGAAGCAGGCTCCAGGCTCTGAGCTGTCAGCACAGAGCCCGCCGCGGGGCTCGAACCCACGAACCGTGAGATCAGGACCTGAGCCGGAGTCAGACGCCCAACCGACAGAGCCACCTAGGCGCCCCAACAACTACCTTTTTAGTAGGAGATATTTTAGTCCCAAATATTTCATGGGACGTATTTCATCTTAAAAAAAGTTATTTGTTTTTTGTCTGAAATTCAAATTTAACTGGACATCCTGAATTTTTATGTGCTAATAAGTAAATAAACCCCAGTGGAGGGTCGAAAACGAATTTTCCAGCTCAGGCCAGTAGTAAACGGCAGAGTTGCTGGACGTTATACAAATTGCCAACCGTAAGATTTACATATATTATCTCAGTTAATCCCGACGGTATGAGATTATTCTCCCCTTTTTCCGGATGCGAAAACTGAGGTGCCCAGGGAGTGAACAGTGCCCAAAGTCACAAAGCTGGCAGGGAAGGGGCATGGTTCCAGATCCATGGCTTTCTGAGCCCTCTGATGCCTTCATCCCTCTACGATCTTTGGGAGCTGGGATACTGGCTGCCCCCTTGCTGAGTCCCCTTCAGCTGCGTGTATCAGGCGACCGCTTGGTGGCTTTCAGGCCGGACATTGCAGACCCGCGTAAAGACGCCGGGAGATGGTCATCCACGGGCGTCCACTGAAGAATCACCAAACTGCCAGCTTTCATTGCTGCGTCAATAATCAAATTGCTGTTAGATATATGTATCCCCTACCCCAGCCCCCCAGTGGAGAAAAAGGAGAGAGAGAAAAAAAAACTTGAGAAGGAAAGAAACTGTGTTGGAACTTTTCCACCTGTCCAACATCTGCACACAAAGGTGGACCCGAGAGTTGTTACGTTTCCCGCCTGAGTTTTAGATTCTGCTCCTTGTGAATTGCCAACAATACACGGCATGGGATCTCTGGGTGCCCAGACTACACGGATACACGGATCATACTGTTACTTCCCTATCCGTGTGCTTATTTATCTGTCGGTAAGTCACCGAGTGTTTGAGGCCCCACTTTTAGAAGCTCCGGCAAACTTCTGGACCCTTAGCAAACCATCAACGGCAGCTTCTTTCTCTACTTCGTGTGTGGCTCCCTTTTAAAAAGGTCACTGCTTGGGGCGCCTGGGTGGCGCAGTCGGTTAAGCGTCCGACTTCAGCCAGGTCACGATCTTGCGGTCTGTGAGTTCGAGCCCCGCGTCGGGCTCTGGGCTGATGGCTCAGAGCCTGGAGCCTGTTTCCCATTCTGTGTCTCCCTCTCTCTCTGCCCCTCCCCCGTTCATGCTCTGTCTCTCTCTGTCCCAAAAATAAAATAAACGTTGAAAAAAAAAAAAAAATTTTAAAAAGGTCACTGCCTTGGGGCACCTGGGTGGCTCAGTCGATTAAGCATCCAACTCTTGGTTTCGGCTCAGGTCACCATCTCGCGGTTGCATGGGTTCGGGCTCCGCGCTGGCCGGGTGGCACCTGCTGGGGATTCTGTGTCTCCCTCTCTCTCTGCCCCTCCACCGCTCTCCCTGTCTCTGTCTCACTCAAAATAAATACATAAAAACTTAAAAAAATAAATAAAGTAAGTAAAAACGGGACTGTAAGCCAAGATACAAATGAGCATACCCCTCAGAACCTCTATGCTAGGAAGGGGTAAGAGGCTGTCATTATTCTGTTGTGACTACTTTGTAATCACGTGACTAGCACTGTGGTCATGCGTGAACAGAGTGAGACAGCACTGACCAGGATGCTAAGTGGTAGGTGTTAACGGCGATTTGCTATTTGAAGAAGGATCCCTATCTTTCCCAATCCTGTGTGCAGAAGGGAATGCGATTTCTTCTTCGACTTTAAAATGAAAATCCAGGGGCGCCTGGGTGGCTCAGGCGGTTCAGCGTCTGATTTTGGCTCAGGTCACGATCTCGCGGTCCGTGGGTTCGAGCCCCACACCGGGCTCTGTGCTGACAGCTCAGAGCCTGGAGCCTGCTTCGGATTCTGTGTCTCCCTCTCTCTCTCTCTCTCTGCCCCTCCCCTGCTTCCTCCTTGTCTCTCTCTTTTTCAAAAATAAATCAACATTAAAAATGTTTTGAGGAGCACTTGGGTGGCTCAGTCGGTTAAGCGTCCGACTTCAGCTCAGGTCACGATCTCACGGTCCGTGAGTTCGAGCCCCGCGTCGGGCTCTGGGCTGATGGCTCAGAGCCTGGAGCCTGCTTCCGATTCTGTGCCTCCCTCTCTCTTTGCCCCTCCCCCATTCATGCTCTGTCTCTCTCTGTCTCAAAAATAAATAAAACCTTAAAAAAAAAAATTAAAAAAAAATGTTTTGAGGGGCACCTGGGTGGCTCAGTCGGTTAAGCGTCCGACTTCGACTCAGGTCATGATCCCATGGTCCGTGAGTTCGAGCCCCGCATCGGGCTCTGTGCTGATGGCTCAGAGCCTGGAGCCTATTTCAGATTCTGTGTCTCCCTCTCTCTCTGACCCTCCCCCGTTCATACTCTGTCTCTCTCTGTCTCAAAAATAAATAAAATAAACATTAAAAAAAAATTTGGGGGCGCCTGGGTGGCGCAGTCGGTTAAGCGTCCGACTTCAGCCAGGTCACGATCTCGCGGTCCGTGAGTTCGAGCCCCGCGTCAGGCTCTGGGCTGATGGCTCAGAGCCTGGAGCCTGTTTCCGATTCTGTGTCTCCCTCTCTCTCTGCCCCTCCCCCGTTCATGCTCTGTCTCTCTCTGTCCCAAAAATAAATAAACGTTGAAAAAAAAATTAAAAAAAAAATTTTTTTTGAAATGTTTTGAATGAAAATCCACCACACATATGCAGAGTTGGTGAAACCTTTAAAAATTCCACTGGTCTCATGTTAGTCCCAACCGCACCCCTCTGAAGGTCACAAGGTAGCCCTGAAGTTGGAATCTGAATGCTGGGGGAAATGGCGTCAGAGACAAGAGGGGAAACGATGGGCGAGAGGTCGGAAACAGAGGACATCGCACATGGATTTCACAGTCTTCCTTCTTGTAAGTTTTAGCCAAAAGAGAGAGTGTCTTTGATAAAATGAGGGCATATCATGGACACAGCTCCCTTGTCCAACTCGGTGTTTGGGACCTGATAAGGGGTCAATTCAGAGCTTGCAGAGAAAAGAGGGCATAGTTGACTTTTCCCGAGCTCCCCTCAGTTACAGCTGGAGAGGACCCAGGTCAGAGACCCTTCGTAGGGTGTCCCTGAATGAGGGACACTCAGCCTGTCAAGGGGAGCGCTGGGACCAGAAAGTGTAGGAGTCCAAAGTGGAGGCCATCAGGTGCACAGCCCAGACCCAGGGCCAGGTGGCCAGTGTGACGGTGACTCATAGGAGCCATTCTCATTGTGGGAGATGCCATGGTGACTGGGGACCATCAGTGGGTCCCGGCCAGGCTGAATGAGGCAGACCGTCAAACAGACACAGGGTGCAACCCAAGGATGTGGCCCTCACACCAAGTGTCACCGATGCAGGAAGCCACCCAGAGCACCATTCTCTCTCTTGGTGGGAGAGGCCAGGATTCCTTGAGGACCCAGAGACCTAGTCTCTCCTTGAGGCTTGAGGACAAAGTGCGCATAACACCAATTCGGAGAAAAGAAAGGACGGGGTGTCTCTGGCCCACTGGAAATTTTATCTGAAGGATATTATATGGTTGGAAGACACTGACCAAATTCAACCATTAAGCTGAGATGACCGGATTGGTCTCTTCCACGCAGCAAAAAAAGCAAGGAGCCATGAGAAAAATCAAACACATTTACATGTCTGTATCTAGTACCTGTTATCTATAGCTATACACACTTTGCACGTGGGAGTGTTTTGGGAGTAACTGTGTGATCCTATCACACATGCTTTTGTAATATGTAAATGTGAGTCTCAAAGATGCTCAATTCTTTATGAGCCAAGAGTTGACCTACTCCGGGAATACTGGAGACAGGGTTTGAAACACTGGAGGCAGGTTTGAAAGCAATCGGGAGCCTCGCGCATATTTCCCTCTGTGACCAACATTGTGATCATGGGTTGGGGATGTTTGGCTTGAAGATTCTCTGAGCTGGTCCCTTTATCACTGAGGCTGTCCTCATCAGGAACCTCTCTTACATCGACAGTTAGCCCCTGTGTTCCTCACGTCTTTTCAAGTGGCAAACTGCAAGGGACAGAGTATCCCAGTTCAAACCAGCGTATAGGGAAGGGGACCACGTTGTCCTGCAGAGCCCGTACGTGGGGAGGGAGATTTGAGGAAGCATTTTCCATCCTTCCATCTCTGCCCTTCACAGCTCATTCTTGCAAACCGGCTCTCTTCTACAATCTCCTGACAGTTCTAGATGCACACCTCCCCGGCCTTGTCCTTGACCCACTCGCTAGGTCTCAAAAATCCGCGGGGAAAAGGGGGCTTTCTTGGTCTAGGTTATCTGCATGATCACCCTTGTATTAGTTTCTCATTGCTGCTATAACAAATCACCACCAACTCAGTGGCTTAAACAATATACAATTACTACCTTATAGTCTAGGAGGTCAGGAGTCTGAAATGGGTCTTGTTGGGTAGCCAAGTTCAAGGTGTTGGCAGAGTTGAATCCCTTTCTGCAGACTCCAATGGAAAAATCCATTTTTGGCCTGTTTTAGCTTCTAGAGATCACAGACCTTCCTCTATCCAAACTCCTTCCTCCCCAAGCCAGCAGTAGTGGGTTGGGCTCCCATATCTCATCCCTCTGGCCTCTCTGCTTCTCTCTTCCACATTGAAGTACCTTGGGGATTACGTTGGGACTTTCCAGATTCTGCAGAGCATCCTCTCTATTTTAAGGTCAGCTGAACAGCAATCTCAATTCTATCTGGCACTTAAATTGCCCTTTGTTATGTAATGTGCCATTTACACAGGTTCTGATTACCAAGATGTGATCCTATTTGGGAGGCCATCGTTCAGCTGCCATAACCCTCCTGAACTAATGGTTTTGGCAAGAGAAGTGAAGCGTTCTGATTGGCTCAGCTTGTATCAGAAGTTATACCCTTTTGGCCAGCGGAGCGATTTTCCTGACCGGCAGCACCTTCTGGAACCACGCACACTTGGGAAACAAAGAAGAAGGTGTTTCTTTTTTGAAGAAGATGGGAGGGAACGGGGTCGCTATACAGACAATACCTGCCTTATATTTCTGATATTTGCATCCGAAAACAATTGCAAAGCACATCAAGGAACTGATAGCTCCAAAGGCAGTGAAGGTCCACAGGAACTGAATATCCCTGGAAGGTCACAAGAAATCAGATTACGAGCTAAAAAGAATGTCTTTGGCCACCTTGGAGACTGTGATTGGTAAGGCCTCTGAATATGTTATCTAAAATCTATCCTACAGTACCTCGCTAAAGCTGTGTCCCCAAAATAGCAACTATCAAATCATGTGTCTTAATAGGGGAGAGATTTGTGGACGGAGGCAGGCAGAGAAGTGACCGCCCTTCAGCACGTAGGAGTCAGAAGTGGAACGATTGGGGCTTGTTGCTAACCACACGTCATCCAAATTCGGAAAAGGCCCTGCAAGGGGATGATGTTCCTCCGTGTGAGGCTTGTGGCCCCACGGGCTGATGGCACTGTGTGACCACAGGGTGTTCCCTAGTGGTGCCACCCGGAGCAGAAGACTGAGCACAACCTACACGCGAGGTGGCTTGAAGAGAATCCCTTGAGGAGCCAGGGAGTTACGCGGTTGTGCAACACACGGAAGTATTCGGTATTTCACGGGGGAAATTATTTTAGAGCAGTGTTCGACAGAGGAAGAGGAATCCAGGCGAAGCACTAGGCACACATGAAGTATGAATTTCCTGGATGACGTTTTAAAAAGTATGCGACACAACGAGAGACGAAGCTGACACTGAGAATGGCTGCATTCCCGATTGCGTGCGGAAATCTAGGATTTATCCCACCCCCCGCCCCCCCGGCCTACTGGACTTAATCTCTCTGTACAGGTTTCCCAAATGCTTTCTCATACATTAATTCACTTGTTTCTTGTAATGAGCCTCTGAGGTAAGGAGAGCAATTATTATTGTCCCTCAGTTAGAGATGAGTCATTTCATAGCACCTTGTGCATATTGTTAGCGCGTCTTTCTCTACTTCACGCTAACCATTCTTCCTTCTTTATCCTTCCTTCCTTCCTTCCTTCCTTCCTTCCTTCCTTCCTTCCTTCTTTTCCTCCACTCCCTCCCTTTCTTCCTTCCTTTCCTTCCTTCCTTTCCTTCCTTCCTTCCTTCCTTCCTTCCTTCCTTCCTTCCTTCCTCCCCTCCCTCCCTTCATTCCATCCTTCCTTCTTCCCTCCCTTCCTTCTTTCCTTTTTCCCTCTCTTCCTTACTTCCTTCCTTCCTTCCTCCACTCCCTTCCTTCCTTCCTCCCCTCCCTTCCTTCCTTCCTTCTTCCTTCCTTCCTCTACTCCCTTCCTTCCTTCCTCCACTCCCTTCCTTCCTTCCTCCCCTCCCTCCCTTCCTTCCCTCCTTCCTTCTTCCCTCCCTTCCTTCTTTCCTTCCTCCCTTCCTTCCTTCCTTCCTTCCTTCCTCTACTCCCTCCCTTCCTTCTATCCTTCCTTCCTCCCTCCCTTCCTTCTTTCCTCCTCCTTCCCTTCCTCCTTCCTTCCTCCCTCCCTTCCTTCCTTCTTTCCTCCCCTTCCTTCCTTCCTTCCTTCCTTCCTTCCTTCTTTCCTCCCCTTCCTTCCTTCCTTCCTTCCTTCCTTCCTTCCTTCTTTCCTCCCCTTCCTTCCTTCCTTCCTTCCTTCCCTCCTTCCTTCTTTCCTTCCTTCCTTCCTTCCTTCCTTCCTTCCTTCCTTCCTTCCTCTCTCCCTTCCTTCACTCCCTTCTTGCTGGCTTTCTTGATTGTTTCCTTTCATTCTTTCTTTTCAAAATCTACTTCCTTTCCAATTTATGAGTAATTAGTACCTCCAGTGTCTCCCACATGTCTTGAAAAACAGTTTCAATACCTTTGGTGGGAACTCAATCCATGCTCATTGCATGCATGTTCGGCAATCATTCGTGAGTGATTGAGGAAATGAGTAAATATGGAACAAAGGAACCTTTCAACATATATGATCTAAGCATGTGGCTCAATAACCAGAAATGATAGCTTTAAACTAAATCCAAAGAAAGGAGAAAGAATAAATCAATGATGATAAAAGTATAAACTAGATTACATTAAGAAATGAAATCAATGAGAACATATCCAAACACTAGTCTCAACACACACACACACACACACACACACAGACAAACTTCTGGAGATCTAACTTAGAATTTAAAAATAAGTAATTGGAGCACCTGGGTGGCTCAGTCGGTTGAGCCTCCGACTTCAGCTCAGGTCTTGATCTCACAGTTCGTGGGTTAGAGCCCCGCGTCGGGCCCTGTGCTGACAGCTCAGAGCCTGGAGCCTGCTTCGGATTCTGTGTCTCCCTCTCTCTGTCCCTCCCCTGCTCGCGCTCTGTCTCTCTCTCTCAAAAACAGAATAAGCATTAAAAATAATAATAATAAAAACAATAATATAAATAATTAAATTGAGAGAAAAAATAAACAGCATTAAAAATAAGAAACAAAAAATTCTACACGAATGGAGGATACTTGAAAAGACTCACATGAGAATACTTGGTACTCTTTTATGTGAAATATAGAAATCGTAGAAAAATTATTTTCAGGAAAAATATGGAGTATCACGTTTTTATCAAGAAAATAAAAACCTGAATACACCAATAATCACAGAACTATGTTAGAGCTCTGTTCCTAAAATGGACTCCAGACTTTGAAGATAAATTTCACGGGGGCACCTGGGTGGCTCAGTTGGTTAAGCGATCGACATTGGCTCAGGTCATGATCTCGCAGTTTGTGAGTTCGAGCCCCGCGACGGGCTCTGTGCTGACAGCTCAGAGCCTGGAGCCTGCTTCAGATTCAGTGTCTCCCCCTCTCTCTGCCCCTCCCCTGCTCATGCTCTGGGTCTCTCTGTCTCTCAATAATAAATAAATGTTAAAAAAATTTTTGAAGGTAAATTTTATAGAAACTATATAAGCACACAGACACTCCCACATCCATAAGGAAAACCGGAGACGAAAATAGGTATTACAAACGGGTGCAAATACTAGAAATCCAACAATGGGTTGAATGAATCACGACCAAAAAAGGTATACCTCAGGAACGTTAAGATAGTGCAATACCAAAAAAAAATGATTTAATATAAGTCACTATATTTTCAAAAATGAGAATCAAATGACTATTTCTGTAATAGTAATAATAACAATAAATAATAACCCTTGTTGAGCGCTATGTACCAGGCACCATGGTAAGCTTTTTCACATTCATTTAATTTTTAAACTCATTTAATTTTTAAAATCACCCAGTGGAGTAGATCCTATGAGTTCTCCCTCTTCTCAGATAAAGAAAAAGGTGAGGCCCAGGGAAGGTAGGTGGTGCAGTTACACAGAATATGCAGAATTTGGATTCTCCAACGTGTTCTCTGAACCAATAGCATTAATGATTTACATTTTTAATGTTATGTCTTTATTTTGAGAGAGAGAACATGATCAAGGAGGGCCAGAGAGAGAGGGAGAGACAGAGAACCCCCGACAGCCTCCGCACTTCACTGTAGAACCTGACGCTGGGCTCGAACCCACGAACCATGAGGTCGTGACCTGAGCCGAACTCAAGAGTCGGATGCTCAACGGACCGAGCCCCCCAGGCTCCCCAAGAGCATTACTGATTTAAATGAAAAACCAAGCAAATAACAACAACAACAAGACATAAGCTAAAATAGAAAAAAAAAAATGCTTCCATCTGAAATATGGAATCTACCAGAAATGTATCGTCCAGATCATACTTAATTCTAGAATGTTAGAATCATTCCTATCAAAACTCACACACAAAAGAGACAGGGCAGCTGACTCTCACGGCTGCAATTTAGCACTGTATTAGAGATTCTGGTTAATGTATTAAAATTATAAAGACAAAATAAATGTTAAAATGAAAAAGGGGAGAAGGTCGTAACTTACAGACTGTGATTATCTTTAAGTTTTAAGAAAAGAATGGACAAACTCATAGTGAGAACCACACAGTTCAAGGATGCTGACCAACTACAAGGTCAATATTGTAAAAGCAATATGCTTTCATAAGACAAGAAGCATCAACCAGAGACTATAATAGAAATAAAACATGTCTTTCAACAGTAATAAAAACCATAATTTACCTAGAAATAACAGTAATCAGAAATAAGCAATGCCTGTGTGAACAAAATAATTCAACCAAAATTAACCACAAAACATACAAGGATACCTAATTAAATGGTGAGTGGAGATGTTCGAAAAACTCAATATTATAAAAATACAAATTTTCCTAAATGTATCTATAAGTTAAAGGTGATTCAAAATAAAATGATGATTCAATATAAAGATGATTCAAATGAAAATTACAGTCTGATATTTAGTGACATGTCACAAGCTGAATCATAGGTAAAGATAGTCAAGAAAGTTTGGAAAACAAGGGCACTAATGAAAACTTTATCAGACCGTAAAACAAACTGCAAACTTACAGTAATTAAAACTCTGTGGTATTCACAAAGTGACAGAAAAAATTATCAGTGGAAAAGAAAATATATGAACAGACCTCTATGTATCTAATAATCTATATATGATAAAATTGACATTTTATGTTTATTTTTTTAATATTTATTTTTGAAATAGAGACAGAGCATGAGCGGGGGAGGGGCAGAGAGAGAGGGAGACACGGAATTTGAAGCAGGCTTCAGGCTCTGAGGTCTCCAACTCCCAAACTGTGAGATGATGACCTGAGCTGAAGTTAGATGCTTAACCAACTGAGCCACCCAGGCGCCCCTAAAATTGACATTTTAAATTAGCATGAAAGGAAAAGCATGTAAGAAATTTTGAATCAGATGATCAATTAGCCTTTAGGAAAAGAGTTCAAGATAAACCTCTACTTTACAGAAAAGAAAAACATTTTAGGTGTCCCAAAGAGGTCCGTGCATTTGACCATAAAAAAAAAAAAATTAGAATAAAATTTTTGGATGGTATTTTTATAATCTTGACGTGTACAGGGGAAGAAACCTTAGTAGACTATTGATGACATAAAGTTAACATATTTTCTGGACAAAAAAGACACCATGAATTAAGAAAAAGTGCCAGTTTAGAAGAATTGAATGTATTTAATCCATTATTACTATCCAGAATACACAAAGAAGTACTACAAATAATTCAGAAAAAAAAATAATGTAACTCTTTGCTAACATTCATTACATTGAACTGAAAGCAGGGTTGTTTTTTTTTTTTTTTCATTTTTAAGTTACAAAACACTTAAATGTACTGTATTTTTAAAAGATTAAAACAGGGGCTCCTGGGTGGCGCAGTCGGTTAAGCGTCCGACTTCAGCCAGGTCACGATCTCGCGGTCCGTGAGTTCGAGCCCCGCGTCGGGCTCTGGGCTGATGGCTCAGAGCCTGGAGCCTGTTTCCGATTCTGTGTCTCCCTCTCTCTCTGCCCCTCCCCCGTTCATGCTCTGTCTCTCTCTGTCCCCCAAAAAATAAATAAACGTTGAAAAAAAAAATTAAAAAAAATAAAAGATTAAAACAATCAGGGGCGCCTGGGTGGTTCAGCCGGTTGAGCGTCCGACTTTGGCTCAGGTCATGATCTCGTGGTTTGCGAGTTCGAGCCCCGAGTCGGGCTCTGTGCTGACAGCTCGGAGCCTGGAGCCTGTTTCGGATTCTGTGTCTCCCTCTCTCTTTGCCCCTCCCGTGCTCATGCTCTGTCTCTGTCGCTCTCTCTCTCTCCAAAAATAAACATTAAAAAAAAAAAAAAAAAGATTAAAACAATCAGAATAACACATACGAGGGAGGCTCCTTTCACTGTCCCCAGGCTCCCTCTTCTCTCTCTTTGTCCTCTCATCCCCGGAAATACCAACTTTCTACAATTTTGTGTACATCCTTCCGTATCCTCCTCTGGTAAATTTCCATACACGTTTCTGTGTATATGCTCTCTTTTTTTTGCCTATAACCATCTGCAAGATGCTGCTTGTTGGCTTTTTAAAATGTTTTCCACTTGACATATCTTGGGGAGTTTTCCATCCCAGGCATTTACAAAAGCTGCCTGGAATCCTAAGGCACAGCTAACTCCAGGTTTAGAAAATCACTTACCTACTTGGTGGACATTGAGGTTACTTCCAGTGTTCCACCGTTACTAAGAAATCTCGTTTGAAAATACCCCATTCATAAACATTTCAGCACCCGTGATGGTAGCTCTCAGAAAAAATTTCTAGAAGCGAGATTGCTAGGTCAACTTACATTTGAGTACAAAACTTCCTACCCACTCCTATCAACCATACATAAGCATGGATCCTTGCCAGGGCCTGTTTATTAATATTTTG
The DNA here is from genome assembly GCF_007474595.2 of Lynx canadensis. NCBI lineage: Eukaryota > Metazoa > Chordata > Mammalia > Carnivora > Felidae > Lynx > Lynx canadensis. The sequence continues at coordinate 13,698,905 of NC_044308.2, read as the reverse complement.
TTCATTGATGTCAACACGAAGGATGAAAATTGGTAATAGTTTCTCTATTTGTTTTTGGTGACTGGTATTTCATAAGCACGGTGTCTTATAAATTGTTATTTTGGTCTTTCGTACATTTATTGTCTTTTTTTTTTTTTCCTTCTGTGAATTCACTGTTCATGTTTTGCCCATTCTTCTATGGAACTTCTTACTGATGTGGAAAGAACACTTTACATTTGAATATTAATGTTTTGCCTCAAACCATTAACAAACATTTTCGTATGGCAAAATTTTAAAGATAAGCAGGAGTTTATTTGAGAATGAGGAAAGCACATTTTAGGCCTAAAGACATTCCGTCAACTTTATTTAATCAGATATTTCGGTAACCTTTCTTATTCTCATCAGTTCAGGTAAAGGGCTTTCTATGTACAAACAGCCTTACCCAAATTTGAAAGAAGGGAGTTTCTTCAGGCAACTTGAACTAAGGCTCCAGGTCTTATAAGGTAGAAAGGCAGGGTATATGGTTGCCCACACTATATAATAAGAAGATGGAACTATCTGACCTACTCAAAAATAATAAATACGATGTGTTTGCCATGTTCTCTATAATTTCTTTAAAAACACATTGCGTGCATGTGTATGATTTGAGGGAGGGAGCTTTTATGGAACTGTAAGTGGAAAGAGAAGACGAGAAGAGGTCCGGCAAATGCCCAAATGTTTCCACTATGTCTCAACTTTCAAAAGTGACGTTTTGAGAGGTATAAAGTCAGTACGTCTTAGTGCATGACATTAAATGAGTTGTCCAAATCAATGAGTTGGTGAAGAGAAGGCCTCTTCCTTTCCCCATCCTTTTTTTCCATCTCATATACCTACACAGGGAACTGTTTAACTAGTAGTACATCTTTTCATTTTTTTTTTTTTCCAACGTTTATTTATTTTTGGGACAGAGAGAGACAGAGCATGAACGGGGGAGGGGCAGAGAGAGAGGGAGACACAGAATCCGAAACAGGCTCCAGGCTCTGAGCTGTCAGCCCAGAGCCCGACGCGGGGCTCGAACTCACATACCGCGAGATCGTGACCTGGCTGAAGTCGGACGCTTAACCGACTGCGCCACCCAGGCGCCCCTACATCTTTTCATTTTTAAGAAATTTTAGTTGATGAGATTAGTGAAGTGATTACCAACGGTGATCAGATAAGCAGAGGAATGTGACACAATCTCATTTGATCACCCGTTCAAAAGATGCTTCTTTATCACCTACTATGTGTGAGGCATAGTGTAGAGAAGAAAGAGAAGTAAAAATGCGGACTACCTTGGCCTCACGTAGCTGACCCACAGGGGCAAGGGTTGTGTCCTATATTCAGGGGGTGTGTCATATATTCAGCTCAGAACATGGCATCCACCATTGGGGCACCCAGGTGGCTCAGTCAACCCTTGATTTTGGCTCAGATCACAATCTCAATGGTTCATGGGTCCGTGCCCCACGTCGGGCTCTGTGCTGGAAGTGTGGAGCCTGCGTGGGATTCTCTCTCTCTTTCTGCCCCTCCCCTACTTGCACTGTCTCTGTCAAAACAAAAAAAAATAAGAAAAATTAAAAAAAAAAAAAACCCAACAACATTGGGTGGGGGGCAGGGCGCCTGGGTGGCTCAGTCCGTTGAGCGTCCGACTTTAGCTCAGGTCATGATCTCACGGTGTGTGAGTTTGAGCCCCATGTCAGGCTCTGTGCTGACAGCTCAGAGCCTGGAGCCTGCTTCAGATTCTGTGCCTCCCTCTCTCTCTGCCCCCGCCCTTCTCTCTCAAAAATAAATAAACATTACAAAAAGATTAAAAATCAAACAAACAAAAAAAAACACATGGTGTCCACCACTTAGCAGAAGGGTAACTAATGTGTAGTCAGTGGGTCTCAGACTTGTGACTTTTAACAATATATCGTTAAAGAAAGAAAGACAAAAATAGTGATTGCTGACAGTTGATTGTCAACACTTTAGTTTTCCAAATAAACGCATTTATAAACTATTAACCAAGGGCACCTGGGTGGTGCAGTCAGTTAACGGTCCAACTCTTGATCATGGCTCAGGTCATGATCTCACAGTTCATGAGTTCAAGCCCCACACTGGGCTCTGCACTAATGTTGCAGAGCCTGCTTAGGAGTCTCTCTCCCCTCAAAGATTTAGGAAAATATGAACAAACTACGCTCGAAGTTAGCAAAAGGAAAACAAGGTTAGCAGAAGAAACAAAAAAATACAGATTAGAACATAAACGAACGAAATCAAGGCTAGAAAGATGCTAAAAAAAAAATCAATGAAACTAAGATTTCGTTTTGAAAAGATAAAATTGACCAATCTTTGCCTAGACTAACCAAAAAGCGAGGGATAGAGAGAGACGACTCAAATAAGCAAAATTATAATGAAGGAGGAGACATTACAACTGACACCACGGAAATACAAAGGATCTATGAGGCTACTCTGAACACTTCCATGAAGCCAACAAATCAGCTAACCTCAAGAAATGGATAAATTCCTAGCAGTACATGCCTACCGAAACTGAACCATGAAGAAACAGAAAATCTGAGCAGACCAATAAAGACTAAGGACAGTCAAGCAGTAATCAAAAACTTTCCAAAAAGAAAAGCCCAAGATCAGGTGGTTTTCCCGGTGAACTGTACCATTTAAATATTTAAAGAAGAATTCCCATCAATCCAAAACACTGAAGAGGAGGGAACATTCCCACACTCATTTTATAAGGCCAGCATTATCCAGATACAAAGTCAGATAAGGACATTACAAGAAAAGAAAACAAGCGGCCACCATCCTTGACGAATATAGATGCGAAAAATCGGAACAAAATCCCAGCAAACTGAATTCAACAGCGTGTTACAAGGATCATACATCATAATCAAGTGGGATCGATCCCTGGGATACGGATACAAGGGTGGTTCAACATATGCAAATCAATAAATCTGAGGCATCACATTAATAAAATGAAGCATAAAATTATCCAATTCTCTCAACAAATGCAGAAAGCAGCGTTTGACAAAATTCAACATCCTTTCGTGATAAAAATTCCGAACAAATTGAGTATATAAGGAATAGAACTCAAAATATAAAGGGCCTGTATGGACAAGCTCATAACTAACATACTCAAATGATAAAAAGTTGAAAGCTTTTCTGCTAAAATCAGGACTAAGACACGAATGCCCCTTCACACTACTTGTGTTTGACATAGTACCACAATTCCAAGCCAGAGCACTTAAGTGTGCAAAAGAAAAAAAGCATCTAAATCAAACAGGAAGAAGCAAAATGATCTCTTTTTGCAGATGACGTGATCTTATATGTAGAAAACCCGAAGGAACCTGCCACCAAAATGGTTAGAACCAATAAGCAAATTCAAACAAGTTCAAAAATACAAAATCAGCACGGGAAGATCCGTGGCCTTTCTATGCACTAAACATGAAATATCCAAAAAGAAAAGAAAAAAAGAACACGATCCCACTCACAATAGCATCAAAAGCAATAAGACGTTTTGGAATAAACTTAACCAAGGAGGACCCGAACACTGAAAAAATTTTAAGACACTGATTGGGGCGCCTGGGTGGCGCAGTCGGTTAAGCGTCCGACTTCAGCCAGGTCACGATCTCGCGGTCTGTGAGTTCAAGCCCCGCGTCGGGCTCTGGGCTGATGGCTCGGAGCCTGGAGCCTGTTTCCGATTCTGTGTCTCCCTCTCTCTCTGCCCCTCGCCCGTTCATGCTCTGTCTCTCTCTGTCCCAAAAATAAATAAAAACGTTGAAAAAAAAAATTTTAAGACACTGATGAAACAAATAAAAGAAGACACAAATCAATGGAAAGAATTGCTTGCTTGGGGGCTGGTATGATTAATACTGTTACAATGCCAGGGCCACCTGGGTGGCTCAGTTGGTTAAGCATCTGACTTCGGCTCAGGTCACGATCTCACGGTTGGTGCGTTCAAGCCCCGAGTCGGGCTCTGTGCTGAGAGCTCACAGCCTGGAGCCCGCTTCGGATTCTGTCTCTCTCTCTCCCTCTCTCTCTCTCTCTCTCTTTGCCCCTCCCCCACGCAAGCTCTGTTTCTGTCTCAAAAGTAAATAAACATAAAATTAAAAAATCTATATAGTGTTAAAATGCCCAAAGTACAAAAGTCCATTTACAGACTCAGCGCAACTTCATCAAAATCCCAATGGTATTTTTCACAAAAATAGAAAAGAAAAATTCAAGCCTGAAATTCTGGGAAACCACGAAAGCCCTCGAATATTCAAAGCACTCTTGAGAAAGAAGGAGAAAGCCAGAGGCATCACACTTCCTGATTTCAAACTATACTACCGACCAAGAGTAATTTTTTTAAGTTGATTTATTTATTTTGAGAGAGAGAGAGAGAAAGAGAGGGGAAAAAGAAAGAGAGAGAGGCAGGGAGAGAGGGAAAGAGAGAATTCCGAGCAGAGTCCACGATGTCAGCACGGAGTCTCCTGCTGGGCTCGACCTCTCGAACAACGACATTGCGGCCTGAGTGGGAATCAAGAGTTGGATGCTTGACTGATGGAGCGATCAAGGCGCCCCTATACTACTGAGCGATAGAAATCAAAGAGTGCTTTGCTGGCACGAAACACACCCACACCACCACCACCGCCAGAGGAAAAGGACAGACAGTCCCAAAAGAAACCCCCAAGTACACGATCGGTGAATATTTGACAAGGGAGCCAAGACTATCAATGAGCGAAAGATAGTTTCTGCAATAAATGAGCTTGGGAAAGCAGTATTCACGTGCAACGAATGATATCGGGCCCCGATTTTACACCACTCACAAAAACTGACTTTACAAGGATTAAAGGCTTAAATGTAAAACTTGAAACTACAAAATTCCTAGAAGATAAGGAAAAAGCTCCTTGATGTGGTGTTGGCAACATTTTTTTTGGGGGGGGGGGGGGGTATGACACCAAAGGGGCAAGCAAAAAGACCAAAATAAACAGGACTACATCACATTAACATTTTCTGCACAAAAAACAGTCTAAACTTCTAAACAGTCAACAGAATGAAGAGGCAACCTACAGAGTGGAGGGAAATATCTGCAAACCAAATGTCAGATAAGAGGCTAACATCCTAAGCATAGAAGGAACTCATGAAACTCAAGGGCAAAAAGTAAATAAATAAAATATGATTTAAAAATGAGCAGAGGACTTGAATAGACAGATTTCTTTTTCTTTTTCTTTTTTTTAATGTTTATTTATTTTTGACAGAGAGAGAGAGACAGAGCGTGAGCAGAGCAGGGGCACAGAGGGAGACAGATAACTGGAAACAGGCTCCAGGCTCTGAGCTGTCAGCACAGAGCCCGAGGCGGGGCTCGAACTCACAGACCACGAGATCATGACCTAAGCCGAAGTCGGACGCTCAACCGTCTGAGCCACCCAGGTGCCCCGAAGAGACATATGTCTAAAGAAGACACGGTGAATGGATACGTGAGAATATACTCAATATCACTAATGGTCATGGAAATGCAAATCAAAACCACAGTGAGTTATCACCTCCTATGCCTTTAGAATGGCGATTAGATAAGAGGTAACCAAGGTTGAGGATGTGGACAAAAGGGGATTCTAATGCACTGTTGGGGGGAATGTAAATTGGTGCAACCACTATGGAAAGCAGCATGGAGGGTCCACAAAAAATTAAAAATAGACACACCCTATGACCCAGCAATTCCACTTTTGCGCACGTATCTGAAGGAAATGGAATCACTATCTCAAAGAGGTATCTGCGTCCTCAGGTTCATTGCAGCATATTTCACAATCATCAAGGCATGGAAACGACCTAAGTCTCCATTAAAAGATGAACAGATAGGGGCGCCTGGGTGGCGCAGTCGGTTAAGCGTCCGACTTCAGCCAGGTCACGATCTCGCGGTCCGGGAGTTCGAGCCCCGCGTCGGGCTCTGGGCTGATGGCTCAGAGCCTGGAGCCTGTTTCCGATTCTGTGTCTCCCTCTCTCTCTGCCCCTCCCCCGTTCATGCTCTGTCTCTCTCTGTCCCAAAAATAAATAAAAACGTTGAAAAAAAAATTAAAAAAAAAAATAAAAGATGATCAGATAAAGAAAATGTGGTACACGTGTACACACATACACATAGAGTGAGAGAGAGAGAGAGGGAGGGAGAGAGAGAGAGAGAGAGATTATTAGTCATAAAGAAGAAGAAAATTGGGGCGCCTGCGTGGCTCAGTGGGCTAAGCGTCCGACTTCGGCTCGGGTATGATCTCACAGTTCGTGAGTTCGAGCCCCGGGTCAGGCTCTGTGATGACAGCTCAGAGCCTGGAGCCTGCTTTGGATTCTGTGTCTCCCTCTCTCTCTGCTCCCCCCCGCTCGTGCTCTGTCTCTCTCTCTCTCTCAAAAATAAATAAAGATTTAAAAAATTTTTAAGATGAAGGAAATCTTATCATTTGTGATGACATGGGTGGACCCTGAAGGCATTATGCTAAGTGAAATAATTCAAACAGAGAAAGACAAATTCTGTATCATCTCTCTTACGCACGAAATCTGGGGGGACAAAAAAAAAAAGGTCGAACTCCTAGAAATAGAAAATGAAAAGGGAGAGGAAGATGGGGAGATGGTAGGCAAAGCGTCAAACTTCTAAATTATATGATGAATAAATTCTGGGCATCAAATGTACAGCATGATGACTCTAGTTAACGATATCGTTTTATAAGCTTGAAAGTTTCTAGGAGAGTAATCTTAACTGTTCTTATCACATGCAAAAACTACAAAATTTGTAATTGTGTGAGGTAGTAGGCGTGTTAACTAATCTTGTGGTGGTAATCATTTTGATATATATTATATAGATCTACTCTAGATACGATCTAGATCTGATCTAGATATCATATATATTATTATACGTACCTGTGATATATACATCTATGATATATATCTATAATATATACACCTATGATAATATACCTATGATATATATGATACATATCTATGATATATGTATCTATAAGACATATCTATTACATATATATAAATACTCATCACTTTGTACATCTTAAACTTACACAATGCTATATGTCAATTTATCTCAGTGACACTGGGAAGAAAAAGTACTGGAATAGCTTAAAAATGTTTTAAATAAAGACTATTAATCACATCAGCAAGGTAAAAAAGAAACATCACGTAACCATATTTATACATGTGGAAGAAACCATTGGTAAATCCAACACTCATTCATGATAAGATAAAAACCTCTCAGTAAACTAAAAATAGAGGTAACTTTTTCAACTTGATAAAGACTATCTGCATAAAACCTACAGCTAACATCCTACTTAATGGTGAGAAAAACAAAATATTTCCTACTTTGTCAGGTACAAGGCAAGGCTGTCCCCACTCACCATTCCTTTGCAACTTAATACAGAAGTCCTTGCTAATTAAATAAGGCATGAAAAAAGGAAATAAACATATACAGGTTAGGAAGGAAAACATAAAAGTGTCATCTCTTTGAAGATCTACATCATCTATGTAGAAAATCTGAAAAGAGCTGACGCACACACACACATACACAAAACCTTCCGGAACGAATAAGTAACCACAGCAAGGTTGCAGGATACAAGGTTAACATACAAAAGTCAAGTGCTTTCCTCTGGACTCAAAATGAACTGGAATTTGAAGTTAAAAACACAATACCATTTACATTAGCACCCCCAAAATTAAACACTTAGGTATAAGTTAAGAAAAATGTCTGTACAAAATTTGTTTTTGTAGGAAACTACAAAACTGATGAATACAATCAAAGATGAATTATACTAATGAAGAGATTTTCCATGTTCATAGATGGGAAGACTCAATATCGTCAAAATACCGAGTTCTTGGGGTGCCTGGGTGGCTCCGTCAGTTAAGCATCCAACTCCAGCTCAGGTCATCCATCACCTCACAGTCTGTGAGTTCGAGCCCCGCATCGGGCTCTGTGCTGACAGCTCGGAGCCTGGAGCCTGCTTCAGATTCTGTGTCTCCCTCTCTCTGACCCTCCCCCGTTCATGCTCTGTCTCTCTCTGTCTCAAAATAAATGAACATTAAAATATCGAGTTCTTTTGAACGTGATCTATAGATCCAATGCAATCCCAATCAAAATCCTAGCAAGTTATTTTGTGCATTTTGACAAATGATTGTAAAGTTTATATGCAGCAGCAAAAGATCCAAAATACCTAAGACAATATTGAAGGAGAAGAACACAGTGGGAGGACTGATGCTACTCAATTTCAAGACTTAATATAAAGTGACGGTAATCTAGACAGTGTGGTATTGACAAAAGAATAGACAGAGACTAGAACAAAACAGAGAGCCCAGAAATAGACCCACACACATATACGCAACGATCTTTGACAAAGAAGCAAAGGGAATACAAGGGAGCAAATATAGTCCCTTCGACAAAGGATGCTTAACACCTGGACAGCCACACGTAAAATCATGAACGTAGATAGACACAGACCTTATACTCCTCACAAAAATGAACTCAGTAAAGATCACTGACCTAAATGTAAAAAAATTCAAAACTATAAAACTCCAATGGGAATGCAAGCTGGTGCAGCCACTCTGGAAAACAGTATGGAGGTTCCTCAAAAAACTAAAAACAGAACTACCCTACGACCGAGCAATCGCACTACTCGGCATTTATCCAAGGGATACAGGTGTGCCGTTTCGAAGGGACACGTGCACCCCCACGTCTATAGCAGCACTATCAACAATAGCCAAGGTATGGAAAGAGCCCAAATGTCCATCGATGGATGAATGGTGGTATATACATACAAGGGAGTATTACTCGGCAATCACAAAGAATGAAATCTTGCCATTTGCAACTACGTGGATGGAACTGGAGGATATTATGCTCAGTGAAATTAGTCAGTCAGAGAAAGACAAAAATCACAGGACTTCAGTCATATGAGGACTTTAAGAGACAAAACAGATGAACATAAGGGAAGGGAAACAAAAAAGAATATAAAAACAGGGAGGGGGACAAAGCAGAAGAGACTCATAAATATGGAGAACAAATTGAGGGTTACTGGAGGGGTTGCGGGAGGGGGGGATGGGCTAAATGGATACGGGACACTAAGGAATCTACTCCTGAAATCATTGTTGCACTCTATGCTAACTAATTTGGATGTAAATTTTAAAAAATAATAAATTTAATATAAAAAAAACCCCATAAAACTCCTAGAAGATAACACAGGAGAAAATCTAGATGACCTTGGACATTGTGCTTCCTTTTAGGTACCACAAAACATAAGATCCATGAAAGAAATCACTGATAAGCCGGACTTAATTAAAATTACAAAACAATTCTGGTCTGCAAAAGGCAATATTAAGAGAACTAGAAGACCAGCCATGGATTCAGAGAACATGTTTGCAAAGACACATCTGATGCAGAACTATTACCCAAAATATATCAGGAACTCTTGAAACTCAATACTAAGACAAACCACCCAATTAAAAACTGGGCCAAGGTCGTCACCACACATCTCACCAAAGAAGATATGCAGGTGGCAAATAAGCATAGGAGATTTTTTTCTACGTCGTATGTTATCAGGGAAATGCAAATGAAACCACCCATAAGATACCAATGCACACCAGTTAGAATGACCAACGTCTGGCACAGGAACGGCAGCGAATGCGATCAAGGACTCTCGCGCACTGCTCGTGGGAACGCAAAATGGCACAGCCCCTTTGGAAGACAATTGCAGGCTTCTTACAAAACTCAGCATGCTCTGGTAAGTGTCATCCAACAGGTATTGTCCTGGGCGTGTGCCCGAAGGAGTTGAAAACGTGTGTCCAGGGGCGCCTGGGTGGCTCCGCAGGTTAAGCATCCGACTCTTGGTTTCAGCTCGAGTCACGAACTCACGGTTTCATGAGTTCAAGCCCCACATCGGGCTCTGCGCTGGCAGCTCGGAGCCTGCCTGAGATTCTCTCTCTCTCCCTCTCTCTCTCTGCCCTTCCCCCACTCGTGCTGTCTCTGTCTTTCTCAAAATAAATAAATAAACTTAAGAAGATTAAAAAAAAAAAAGAAAAAGAAAACATATGTCCACACAAAATGCCGTACATGGATATTTAGGAAAGATTTACTCATAATTGCCCAAACCGGAAGCAATCGGGGCATGGGTGGACACATCAACTGGCACACACAGACAGTGGCAAGCCATGAAATGACATAAGGAAATTTTAAACGCGCATTACCCGGTGAGAGAAGCCAATGTCAAAAGGCTACTTACTGTACGATTCCAAGCATACGACATTCTGGAGAAGGCAAACTACGGAGATGATCAAAAGAGCAGTGGTTGCCAGGGGTGAGAGCGGGCACACGAGATGAAAAGGCAGAGCTTAAGATATTTTGGGGGGCAGCGAAGATACTCTGGGCATCATAATGATGGATGTATGTTCCCATGACTTTGTCTAAACCAGTAGGATGCACGTCAGCAAGAGTAAACCCTAGGGTAAACTCCGGACTTTGGGAGATGATGATGCGTCAGCCTAGGTTCACCCACGATAAAAAATGTGCCCCTCGGGGAGCGACGTTGATGATGGGAGAGGCTGTGTATGTGCGGAAGCAGGGAGGGGGTAAATGGGAAATCTCTGTCGCTTCCTCCCGATTTTGTCGTGGACCTAAAATTGCTCTAAAAAGCCAAGTCATTAAAAGAATAATAATAATAATAATACTCTAGTAATTGAACTACTATCCACTATTACTATTGTTTTGAAATCTTGTCTAGAACTTGAGAGGGGACGCCCGCCCCCACCATTGCCCTGGGGCTGCTTCAGCTTCTCTTCCAACCTCCTGTTCCTGCAGCGGTGGGTAGGGATCGGCCAGCACGGTGTGGACACGTGGCCTGCTCTACCAAGTCCCACCCCTTGAGGTGTTCAGATTACTGAAGACACCCTCAGCTATCTGAATTTTAAGGTTTGAAGGTCTACAGGAACTTTTTCTTGCTTCTTGGAGGAGGGGCCTGCGGAAACCACTGAGGCGTCTGGCAACGTTATGTACAAAAGCGTGTGCCCCCAAATGCATCAAGAGGTACATTTGGCGGGGGTGGGGACTAAGGAGGGCACGCGTCATGATGAGCACCGAGTGACGTATAGAATTGCTGACCCACTGTATGCTACACCTGAAAGCCATGGGACACCGGAATTTAAAATAAATTTAAATTTTTTTTTAAATTTTTTTTTCAACGTTTTTATTTATTTTTGGGACAGAGAGAGACAGAGCATGAACGGGGGAGGGGCAGAGAGAGAGAGGGAGACAAAGAATCGGAAACAGGCTCCAGGCTCTGAGCCATCAGCCCAGAGCCCGATGCGGGGCTCGAACTCACGGACCGCGAGATCGTGACCCGGCTGAAGTCGGACGCTTAACCGACTGCGCCACCCAGGCGCCCCTAAAATAAATTTTAAACAAATAAACAGACAGGGGCGCCTGGGTGGATCTCGCGGTCCGTGGGTTCGAGCCCCGCGTCGGGCTCTGTGTGCTGACTGCTCGGAGCCTGGACCCTGCTTCGGATTCTGTGTCTCCCTCGCTCTCTGCCCGTCCCCCGTTCGCGCTCTTTCTCTGTCTCAGAAATAAACATTGAAAAAAATTAAAAAAAAAAAAAAAAAAAAAACATTTCACGGCATTCAAAAATAAATAACAAAAAGTAAATTTAAAAAGAGGGGAAAAAAGATGTACATTTCTTCTAGGCCTTTTATGGGTTATGCTGAGTGATGAATGTATTTTTGTTCCCTGTTTCAGCCAACGGTAATTGGATTAAAACACCAAATAGATAAATACAAGTCCACCAGTTCAAGGTGGCACTTAAGGCAATCTTAAAAACAAGAAACCCCACTGGTCGCTTTGGGAGATTGCTAAGGAACCATTCCTTTATTCTGAAAAATGATAAAGTAAAAAAAAAAAAAACAAAAAACAAAAAACAGTGTTTAATAAAATGTGGCCAAAATTTCCCTTTGCTTTGTGCTTAATAAGCATTGATCCAGCCTCAAGAAGTGTGGCTGAAATAGGCAGGCTGATCGATCTGATTCAGCGCATCGATCTCATGATGACTCCTGCCACGACAGGGCACACGACAAGGACTCTTAGAGTAACAGTACCAGGGACACTGCCCTAAGGAGCCATGGTGGCCACACAGATCTGTACCCCGGGTCTAGTTGGCTTCTCATGGGCAGCAAGGATGACCGACCCAATAAAGGACAAGGGAAGCAAGAGAAGAAAACAAGGGCAAAAGATAAGGACTTCTCTCTAAATCAGATTCATCCAGAGAGCGCTCGTGGAGGTGAGATTTGTAGACGTGGCCCTAGAATGAGCAAAACCATAGACCCACAGGCGCAGAAAACATTCGACGTGATTAAAAACTACGTCATGTCATCTTAGGATCTTCATCCCTAACATTACTAGTATACAAAGCCAGGAGCACTAAAATTACAATACCAGTTAACAGGAAAGTAAGCAATAAAGACAAAAATTAATAAATTTGCAGATGTGGGACCAACGGCAGGGTCATCGACAACATCGGCGGCGGCAACACGGGCTCCTCACTGATGTACGTGCTCCCTCTGAACCAGGCGCTGTGCTACGTGCCGTATTGAATTCTGATGAACACCAGTTTTTATCCCCACCTCACATGTGAAGCAGCCAGTTACCCCAGATAGGTTAAGTGGCTTTCTAGTAAGTGGCGGACACGGGATTTGAACTCAACCATGCCTGCCTCAAATCTTGCGTTCCTAAACACTAGGATGTACTCCCTCTATCAATTCCAATCACAGCCTGAGGAAGAAGTGGCAAATAATGAGGAAAAACTCTTGGCATTTTATTTCCAATGATAAAAAAAAAAAAAAAAAAAATCATTTCTTCCAGAAACGGGGCCGGCGCTTAATCGGTATTTGCCACATGCTATCAAGCTCATTTTCACAACGGTAATATCTATTTGACAACCAGGGATAAAAAGCGATATCCTCTGAAAGCGAGGCCACAATCCAGTTAAAATAAAAAACGTCTCAAGCAAGGTACGCCTTAATTTAATTTGGGTCTTGGAAAACAGCTTGCCCAAAAATGACTTTTGCAAGTCACGTAGAGTATTTCAATCTGTCATTCTATATTGACCTTCACAGGACGGAAATATATTGCCCTAGACTTGCCAAGCTTATGAGAATGATATTAAACTTGGTGATATTTTTTAAAGCTTATTGTACATCCACTCTGCTTTTTACTTCACTGTGTATAATTCTTGAAAGCATGGATATTACCAAGCATTCTTAGATATATACCAGTTTTCTTGCTAATTAGAATTTATTGAGGTTGATTCAATAAATCACCGTAAAGGTAGAATGTTTGTTCAAACACGATGCGGACGATCCCGTATTCAGAAGAGTGGTCTCAATATTTTGATGATGCCTAGCAGATTTGACTTTAAGGTTTTATGGAACTGTGTTTAAGATCTAGCACTCAGTTTATTAGCATTTGCATCTGCACGCAGAATTTGGAATAGCTTACTTTAATTAAATCTTACATCGTTGAGTATAAGTCTTCGATAATCTATCTGTCCTATTTCAATTTGCAACCTTCAATAATATCATAATAGAAATTAATCTTCTTTAATGGGGGTACCTTTCACTTTGCTGGCCAACGCGGAACTCAGGTCTGAGGGTACATTCTGCCCGTTTCACTCCATAGTCCGCATTCTTCACTAACATCCAGAATAATCAATCGCTTAAATAATTAACGATATGTCCCTTCAAAATAACATTTTGGTAATCTTAAGAATACTCTCACAGAAACATGGGGACATGCGGTATGCATCATTATCATCTTCCGGAAAGGTGGAAACTTATACATGATGGTACTTTAGTATTTCTTACCCGGAAAGTTCAAAAACTGTAAACTACTTTATAACTGCAAATAAAATAATTGAGCTCTTCTTGTCAGAGTGAAGACGCTCTTTTCCATGTTAATAGATGACGCCAACCCCATTATCATCTGTTTGTGTTTTTTTAAAAAGGCTTCTGCATACAGATATGTATAAACATCAAAAGGAAAATGTTTTCTTTTTTCTTAATTTATTTTTTGTTTCCCGAGAGGGAGGGAGAGAGACAGCAAGTGAGAGAGAGGCAGAGGGAGAGGGAGGGAGAGAGAGAGAATCTTGACCTTGGGGCTTGCTCTCAGAGCCATGAGACCATGACCTGAGCCAAAATCAAGAGTCAGACGCTTCACTGACTGAGCCACCCAGGGGCCCAAAAGGAAAATATTTTCTACCCTAGAGTTTCAGTCCAACAGAGATTACCAGTAAACCAGCTGTATAAAATAAGAATACGTTTAGTCTGCCAAGTCCTCCTCATATTTTTACAGCTAGCCATAGGAAGATGGGCACAACATATATGAGAAAATACACCAAGAAAGAAAAGGGTACAGAAAATAGGATACCGGACACAAGAGAAAGCTGAAGCACCTTACAACAACATACTTATGAAGGGACAGCCCAGAATGACAGGTGTGTCCAGAAAATAAGGGCGGCTAGTTCAGAGGGAGGTCGATCAGGAGGTATGGAAAGATTTTTGTTTTAATTTTTTTTAATGTTTATTTTTAAGAAAGAGAGAGAGTGTGTGAGTAGGAGAGGGGCAGAGAGAGTGGGAGACTCAGAATCCGAAGCAGGCTCCAGGCTCTGGGCTGGGAGCACAGAGCCCGACACGGGGCTCGAACTTACCAACTGCAAGATCATGACCGGAGCCGAAGTTGGACACTTAACAGACTGAGCCCCCCGGGCACCCCTGGAAAGATTGTTTTTAGCTTTATGTAGTTTTTTTTTTATAATTTTTTTTTTAATGTTTATTTTTGAGACAGAGAGAGACAGAGCATGAACGGGGGAGGGTCAGAGAGAGAGGGAGACACAGAATCTGAAACAGGCTCCAGGCTCCGAGCCGTCAGCCCAGAGCCCGACGCGGGGCTCGGACTCACGGACCGCGAGATGGTGACCTGAGCTGAAGTCGGACGCTTAACCGACTGAGCCACCCAGGCGCCCCAGCTTTATGTAGTTTTTTAAGTAGGCTCCACGCCCAACGTGGGGATCAAACTCACCATCCCGAGATCAAGAGTCACATACATCACCACTGAGGTAGCCAGGTGTCCCCTGGAAAGATTTATTTTTAAAGAAAGCCGTAGTACAGTAACTGAAGTATATGATGTCTCAAGAGAAGTGTCAGAGATTGAGAGAGGATGTGGTGATGTCATAAGTGGCAATCACTAGGAAGTGAAGTGAAAGAACATACAAAAAACCAAAAACAAAAAAGTAATTATTAACACTAGGGGAAACAGAAAGTGTGCAAAACAAGAAATGTTTACTCCCTAGCGTGGCCCTCGATAGCATTTAGCGGTGATAATGCACACTGAATATTAATTTAAAAATTCCAACGTAACTAGTAAGCAAACGAGGGCATGGGTATTAGGGATAGACACACAAGTCTTGACCTTCTTTAGGGAAAGTCAATAGAGAATTTTCCAAACTAAAATAATACTAAGAAGGAAAAAGAAAAGAAGGAAGAAATTTTTAAAAAGTAACCATACAAACATGTTACTTATGGATAGGGAAGTGAATTCTCATAGACTTCAATAGACGTGTTGGAAACATTTGCCTTTAGGAAAAGGGAAATGGGAAGAAGGGCAGAGTCAAGGGTGAATATTCGTCACCTTCCAGAATTTAATGTTTGAAACTGTGATTGGTGTAACCTTCCCACACAGAATCTGCATTATAGATGAATGTATTTTATTTAAGAGGACAAAGTAGAAAATCCAAAGTTTAGTCTGTGGACAACCAGTCAAAGTTCAAACCATTCAGAATTTTTAATAAGCTATGCTCTCATTCCATCAAAAATGAAACGCATGCTTTCCACCACATAACACAACTTCCCTTTGCGGCTAAAATTTCTAACATCGTACACGGTTTTAGTTCGCATGGGCATTTTAGCAATCAGTGAGCCCAGACAATGGAAGAAAAGCGTAGGAGCCAGGTTCTTCAATCGTGGTTTTATTTATTTATTTTTTAATTGTTTCGGAAGTAAACTCCACGCCCAACGTGGGGCTCGAACTCACAGTGCCACGATCAACAGTTGCATGCTCCACGACGGAGCCAGCCAGGCGTCCCTAAACTTGGTTTCACCAGCGCAATGGAATCGTAACTTCCCGAATTCAATACACAACACAAAACACCGTGAAGTCTGAGGCTCAGGAAGCCATCCACAAGATCTACTTTCATTAAAATCACTTCGTGTTATAAAGCCCGTGACTTCATTAGGTTTCAATCCTATGATGTGCAACAATACCCATTCAGCCGCATGTATTTGTGCACTTAATTCAATAACTAGACAACGTTCATCAGGTATCCCTCCCACGGGGATTCAGGAATAAGTGATGTAGCTAAGGTGTCTGGCGTCTGTCTCAAGATTCTGCTCATCCACTCATGAGATTCTACAGTTCTCCGAAAAAAAAAAAATGAAAATTCCCTTACCTGCATTTTTGTCTTCCTCAGTCAAACCATATTCTCAAAATACGATCACTGGAAGGGTCTCTTTATTTCAAAGTGAAAAACCTCCTGGGGCGCCTGGGTGGCTCAGTTGGTTGAGCGACCGACTTCCGCTCAGGTCATGATCTCCATCGAGGTTTGTGAGTTCGAGCCCCGCCTCCGGCTCTGGGCTGATGGCTCAGAGCCTGGAGCCTGTTTCAGATTCTGTCTCTCCTCCTCTCTCTGCCCCTCCCATGCTCCTGCTCTGTCTCTCTCTGTCTGCCAATAATAAATAAACGTTAAGGGAAAACAAATTAATTCAATAAATAAGTAAAAGTGAAAAACCTCCTTTCATTGAGGTACCGTTGATTAGAGAGAGAATAATAAGAAAATGGACACCTCCATAGTCATGCAAAGCCTTCTTTCCAGGGTATTCTTAACATAGCTTACTTGGAATCGAGAATTCATCTGCCTCCAGAAATAATACTGCAATGGGGGAAAATGATCTTTCACAAGTGTGTTTGGTGTTCCTGGGAAGCTATGGCTTATTTATTTTTTACCGACGATATTCACACGTGTGTATTTACACATGTAAAGGTACTCAAGTCCTGTTTTGTGCGCTAATAGCGTGGTCAATGGGAGGAGTCAGAAGTGTCTTTTCGAAAGGCGCACACTGAGTATTTTTTATTTTTTTTTTCAACGTTTATTTATTTTTGGGACAGAGAGAGACAGAGCATGAACGGGGGAGGGGCAGAGAGAGAGGGAGACACAGAATCGGAAACAGGCTCCAGGCTCTGAGCCATCAGCCCAGAGCCTGACGCGGGGCTCGAACTCGCGGACCGCGAGATCGTGACCTGGCTGAAGTCGGACGCTTAACCGACTGCGCCACCCAGGCGCCCCTACACTGAGTATTAAGACGTGTGCCCAGAGGCCTCGTGGAAGCTTATTTTCCAGCATAAAATTTGATATTTGATGGTATATTATGTTCTCATTCCCATCAACATTTTTTGCATGAACTGCATTATGCACAGCCAAGAATTTTTGGAGGTGTACTAATTAAATCTCATTTCTATGAACAATTTGCTGAAGGGTAAAATGCCGCCCCCACCCCCAATAAAGAGACTTTTTCTTGTGAGGTCATTTCAGCGTGAATCTACCACGGCCTGTGAAAATAAAGAGCTTTGGGAAAATAAACTTCCTAAAACCATTATTTTGACACAAATACCACACTTCAAAAGAGGCTAACCTGGACGGGCTGTTTCTTGGGCACATTATTCTAAATGGAAGACTTCCTCGTTTTAAAAGAAAAGGGACTTTTCCGCAAATGTCCTTTTCTGAAACGTGGGAGAACAATTTCCTTTCCAAAGCAGGTTTCGCACAGTCTCTGTGATCACACCTAAATTATTAATTTGGTTAATCAGTGCATTCCCTTCCCAGAAATTGTAGAGGGAGCCTGGCCCTACTCCCTCCCCAAAATTTCACGCAATATTAATTAGTACATTTTTTATTTTAAAATGAAAACAATTATTAGGCGCAGTCCGTGCCCAGTTCTCTTCTACAAGATACAGGAGGCAAGCTACTTACATACAACAAACGACAACAGCAACAAAAATCGGGGTCTTTCATTACAGTTCACACAAAGGGATCCGGTCAGTAGCGCCACTGCCTACACAATCTGCTATTTCTAACTGAGCAACGATGGCCACCCACACCACACCCCCAAACTCCCCACAAATAATTTCTCGAAGGTGTATAGTGAGGACACCTGTCTCAAATGCTTTGATGGGCTTTTAGTTCATTTCTTGGGAGAAGGGCGCTGGCTGTTCCTTTTTTAATCAAAGCTACTTCGCCAAATTGCTTTGCGATCAGACCTCAGAATATTAGCAAAAGTCTGGCGCTGGCCTTGTCACCAATTTGAATATTAACGGCGATAGTTTTACAGCCGCTCCATTGTGAGTAACGCACTGAAACTCCCACAATTCAGCCATCATTTCTTTCCTTCCTCAGCTGGCCCTGGCCCTTGGAATGTTTGCGTGGTGTCACCGTGAATGTGCTCGGAGCAGAGTTATATGGCATCATTTGGAGAAACATTGCGTTAATAACCAGAGTTCAAGGGCAAAGGATATAAACGGAGCAAATTACAAGTCTGAACAGATATATAGCTTTTGCTAAAAGGGACACGGGCTGCCACTTTATTTACTGGGCACTGGTGCACTTGCCAAGGTGCCGAGACGCACGAAGGCATTTTTAAACGACCACATCACAGCTTAAGGAAAGAACACACATTTTCAGACGGGAACGAAAGCTAGTGCAGGGATCCACGATTCTGAGTTTCCTAATGAGAGAAAACGATTCGCCATAAAGTACCTTAAGTTCCTGGGGTAATTTCACAGACGATAATATCATTTTAGGTGTCACAACGGAGGGAAAGCGGAAGCCTGCTGGAAACCTAAATTCAGTAGATCATCCCAAACTGCCCCTTAGCCCGGTTTTGTCAGGCATTTCTTGCTAGGATTATTTTGACCAGGGGGTACCACCCTAGTGCAAAATGAACACCGAAAGGGTGATTTGTAAAAATGCTACATTTTGTTTTAATATGTTGACTAGAGGTATCTTAGTAATTAAACGGGGAGCTAAAAATTTAAGAGGGGGAAGTAAAATCAATGTTTAGAAGAGAACAGAAGTACAACTTCACTAATAATCAAAGTAAAAACCAAAGAAATAATCATGCCCACCACATTGCCGCATGTTTTTTATTAGTCTTCCTGGTAACACTGTGCATACTGTAAAACATGTGATCCAATATTTTCCTGTGCGTAGGGTTAAACGCTACCACTTTTTTTCTTTCTCTTCTTTTCTTCTTTTTTTTTTTGGTAAAGCAATTGGGAAATTATTGTAAAATTGTATCAAAGTGTTCATTCATGGCCTATTTATATTTACTCCACTTAAAAAGTTTATTTGAAAGTAATCCATTAATTTAAAACATGGAAATGTTGCCTTAAGATGTTCCTTACTGTATTATTTACTTTACCAAAAGCCAGAAGCGACCTAAGTATCCAACAACGAAGAAACGGTTAATCAAATGATATGTACATTCAAGGAAATATTATGCTCTTATTAAAACTGATTAATATGGTTATTTTCTACTAATATTAACAAGTACTTTTCACATAACATACGAAAAGAAAACCACAGGATTCAAATGAGTCCTTCTGTAAGTATTTAAGCTTACATAAAAGCAATTCTAGAAAGAAACACAAATGAATTTAATTTATGTGTGCTTTTTTCTTGGGGGGGGGGGGGCAGATATGCAGTCCGTGCTAGTGTGATGGGATTATTAAGTTTCTTAAATTTTTCAACTCTTACCCTGTGAAAATACAGTATTTAACAGGGAAATGCGTGGACCAAGGTTCTTTCTCCCCCTGACTCATCTTCAACCACAATGAGATAAAACACACCTCTGTGACAGGATTCAATTTCACTTACTGCTATTTTCAACATGGCTTCTATTTTCTTAATGGTTGTAGTTGCTAGGACAGTAGGGACGGTGACTATTCTAAAGCACAATGAAATTGAATAACATTCCCATATTAAAAAAAAATAAAATAAAATCCCACTGCTTTCTTTCAACTACTTTGCTCTCAGAGGTAAAGAATCAGCTCGTGGGCAGGACCGACTGACTTCTTGACAGGAGATGGCATTAGCTAGAGTGCTGCGGTTGTACAGGAGGAAATGCTAAGTGAATGGACCTGTCCTTCTGTTGCCAAAGAGGAGTCTGGATGATACAATAGCTCTCTCTACCAGCTCCATTTCCATGGTGGTTCGTGACATATTTTTTCCTGTTATCCCTCCGTCTGCTTCAATCCCTCCTCTCAACCTAATGAGTTTTTAAAAGGACACTTCTTAAATCCC
>NC_044308.2:13611754-13678413 GCF_007474595.2 Lynx canadensis | reverse complement strand
TTTCTTTCTTTGGTTCTCTCTGGTTCTATGGGTTCTTTCTTTCTCCCTTTCTTTTCTTTTCTTTCTTTCTTTCTTTCTTTCTTTCTTTCTTTCTTCTCTTCATTTCTTTCTTCTTTTTTTCTCCCTTTCTTTGTTTTCTTTCTCTCTTCATTTCTTTCTTCTTTCTTTCTTTCTTTCTTTCTTTCCCTCTTTCTTTCTTTCTTTCCTTCTTTCCTTCCTTCTTTCCTTCCTTCCTTCCTTCCTGCCTTCCTGCCTTCCTGCCTTCCTGCCTTCCTCCTTCTAATAGCTTCAGTTTGGAATCTCAGAAGTCTCCTTTAAAACTTCAAAATAAAATAGAAAGGGGGAACGAAAGTCTAAACAGGTTCTGTGCACCTAGGTCTCTGAGACAGAAAGAGAGGATTACAACGTGAAGGGACCTGGGGATTTGAGAACAATTCGTCAATAATTGAAAACGTTTCTAGTTAGCAAATTTAAATATTAAAGGAACACACGCCAGGAAAATCAGCCCAGAGATCATTAAGAGAGGCATCCATAAATGAACTGCCAGCTTCGAAGGAGCTGGAGCGAAGTCCATTTTGTGCCTCTTGTAGGGAAACGGAGCAGGTAAATAAGTCCGGCACACAATGGGTTAATTTCGGACAGGATTTGACTGAACCGGGAATAATGAACAGTGAGATACTGCAGCTTTCAGGCAAAACAGAGTAACAACAATTAAAAGAGAGAGAGAGAGAGAGAGAGAGAGAGAGAGAGAGCGGGAATAAAGGGAAAAAAAACAATCCCCAGTCAGTTAACTAACAAGAACAGTCCAGTGTTCGAAACAGATAAAACAGGCCACCAGGCACGCGGCTGTTAACTGCAGCTCTCGCTCTGGGCCTGGGTGTGGAAAGCATTACATTTGTGAGCCAACTGTTTGTGGGTTCCTTCTCATCTGCTTTAAAATATTTGGTTTTGCCGTATTTCCATAATAACCACAACCACACTCTCCCCGCCGAAAAAAAAAAAACCCCACAACAACAGATGTGTGTTCTAAAAGGAAATAGAGACACTGATATAATCAGACACTAGTTAGAGCGCTTTCATACTGAATTCTCCAGCAAATTCACAACAACAAAAAAACTCTCCACCGCTGATGGAATTAATCTGAGATCCTTGATGACTTGAAGTTCTCAAAGTTTTCATTTTGCATTTTGTTTTTGAATGTATGGTGCTTTATTTATCAAACGGCAGCCTAATTTCCCCCTTCAGTTTGAGTCTGTGATTGTGAAACAAATAAATTGAAACTTAAGGGCCGGTTCTCTCCAAATTTAGTTCCATTATCACTTCAAGAATGCACAGTACTGGGTAACACAAAAGGGGTGTGTGTAGCGGGCTATTGAGTTGCTAACTCAGCACTCTGCTGGGGAACACAGTTCCCAGTTTCCTTTTCAAGTTGTTTTATTGGGGTGTGTGTGTGTGTGTGTGTGTGTGAATATCATATATAACACGGCAACAATGTAGCTTCCAAATATTTCAGATTTTCTATTTTAAAGTGAGAAAATGAGAACAAAGTTTTGCAAAGACTTAAATAAAAATAAAATGGCTTAAATGTGTGCCTGCTTTAAAATACGTTGAACCGTGGAGTGGAGTGATTTGATAAATACCTTGTTTTATCAATAATATGCCTCTTTTGGGGCGCCTGGGGGGCTCCGTCAGTTAAGCGTCCGACTTCGGCTCAGGTCACGATCTCACGGTCTGTGGGTTCAAGCCCCACGTCAGGCTCTGTGCAGACAGCTCAGAGCCTGGAGCCTGCTTCGGATTCTGTATCTCATTCTCTCTCTGCCCCTCCCCCACTTGTGCTCTGTCTCTCTCTCTCTCTCTCTCTCAAAAATAAATAAATGTAAAAAAAAAAAAAAAAAGAACATCAAATCAAATACATTTGGCTGTTTTCGGTGGTACATCATTTTGGTCTTTACACAATACTGTCCTGTCGCCTCTAACTATGTTTGACTTGGGATCATTTATCTGATCTTTTCTGAACATATTTTTAGAATATGCCCACATAACTAAACTGTAGTTGGGGAGGGTAAGTAAAATTGAGTTTAAAAAAAAAAAGAAAAAACTCACGGTGAGGATCCCCTTGGCTTCTGCCTCGTCATCTTTCCAGCCTCAGAAGCTGGAACCACTTAACCTCAGCCTACAGGTCTAGCCCTGAAACGACTCTGGAAATCATCCTGACCCTGGGCAAGGGGGAATTCAGGGAGCCACTGACCAGGAGTTCATTGGCCAAGCACAAAGTCCCCTTGGCCGCTGGACAAATTCTGTTCCCCATTTCTTGAGGCCAGGTCCAAGCTCATTCACAGGACAAGCCTTAACTCTTAGTACAGTTTCATAGACTTCCTCTCCCCCAGATACAACTCATTGCCTGGCTTTCCTATATGGTACCTGTGTTCCAGGGACCCTAAAACAAGTTCTCCTTAGGCTCTGGCATTCTTTCCCATAATTCTAGTGCTAAAGACTAGAGTTCCAGAAGTTCTGTTCTACTTCCTAGATGCTGTTTGTCCCTGTCTTCCGTCTCTCCTCATACCTGTTACTAGATATCCCTGAAGCCCTACTTTGCCTTCCTGCTTTGATATCCACCAGTCAACTACTCCTGGATCTCTCTAGAGGTCTTAATTTTTTTTAAAGATCAACCCCCCCTTCTAGATCAGCTTCTGGTGTTCTGCCAGAACCCCAGGTTCTGGCCAGTTCTGCGCTGGCTGGTCTCTTTCCTAACTTTTGGAACTGAGGAGACATCCTAGCACAAGGCAGGAAGAAGGGGAAAGGTAGGAAGAATCATCAATACACATTTCCCTTGTCCTAATTATCTTCTAATAACTCCTAAACCCTTGACCCTTTTGTAACCATCCAGTCTCTACTTTGAACACTAGTCATTATGTCCACCAAAACTACGGGAATTTTGTCTCCAGCGTTCCAGGATGATCCCGATAATGCTAGCCCTATGGAAAAACGTTATAATCTGCGAACCCAAACAAGAAGCATCCATAGACTTTACATCAGTAGCCATTTCCAGAAGTCAGTGACTGAGGCTGCAGGCTGGTTAATTTCAAAAGGAGGTGGCCACGTAGGTCCAAGAGGTGAGGATTCTCGAGGAGTGGGGAGAAGACTTTCCTTGAGACTCCTCTGTAGAATCAAAGAAATAACACTCACAGTATGTGCCCCGGGAAACAGACCATGGATGGGTTCTTAAGCTGTTATTTCCTCGTTCCGAATGTGGAACGGGGCTTGAAGCTTAGGCAGCAAGTGAATACCTTGTAAGACACACCAAAATGGCACCAATTGCCATCTGCCAGAATCACTGCCTGCTAATAATTGCCCTGTGACACATATCCAAGTGTTACCTTGGATCACTGACAGCTGAGTACCAGCAGGAAAAGTGATTTGCCGAGAATGGCATCTTCTTGCAAATCTGCATCTTAGAACTTGGAAGCCAATGGTTCTCACGCCTGACGACGATAAGAATCACTTGGGAGATTTGGCCAACAGACACCAACTCATGGTCGCCCAAGTCCGCTCATTACAGGTGGATTCAGTTGGTCTGGGTTCGGGCGGACATGGACGCTTGACTTGGCGAGGTTCAGGGATTATTTATATTCCAGTAAAAATTGAGAACAGTACTATCCATCCCAGCCATCGCTTTGCTGGACGGCGTGAAAGCCAAGAGGACCGTCTACTTTTACCACCGCCCAAATTCCGGTTCCCATGTGTCTAAGACCAGCACTTTCTTCTCCAGCCCGCTCACGGATGATGTCACAGTCTCGCCTACCTACACACACCCTTCTCTAAGGAACTACGCTATGTAATTAAGGCAAGAGTACAACTTTGTGGGCCTTCAAGGCAAAGGACCCCTTTCTTAAGTCCCAGCTAACACTTGCCTAACCACCCCCCTGATGTATCCAAACCTGGCTCTTTCTGTGCTCACCGGAGCCTGACGTATTCAGGAAGAAGCATCGCAATGCACCCTCTCCCTGTTCTGCTTTGGTATTGTCTGCGTCTAGTCCCTGAGAAGCTGCTGACAGGTTCTGCTGTGGATATTGTTCGTTCCTGCACCCTGAATTGGAGTTAGTTTAGGAAAAGCCTTACTTTAGCTTCAAGCTCCAGAAACTGCTTCTTACGCCAGGATCCTCATATTTTCTTTGCCGATCACAGCACCCCCTGTGGGGAGGGACCAGCTTTTCCCTCTTTCCTGCTACCAGGTTCAGCGCGACTCCGTTAGAGCCTTGACTTCTAGGCCCTGAAAAGCCAGGAAGCCAGTAAAAGGCTTATTATTCATTAGTGAGCCAGAGGAATGGAAGTGAAATCCCCCAAGAACTAACAAATTTTGCACTCGTTAGCTCTTTACGGCCCCCCCTCCACCCCAATGTCCTTCCTCACTGATGTGAGTACCGCACCGCAGGACAAAAGACCTTCTGCTGTGGATTCGCTGAGATTGTAGGTCTATGAGAACCACGAGTTCTTATAAATTCATGTGCTCCGACGATATCTAATACTGGCATAGCACGTCGCGGTATAGATCACACCTTTCCATGCATTATCTCATTTAATCTTCACGGGAAAGTGGCCGACTCACGTATATAAAAGAAAAGGGAGCAGCCCAACACTTAACTACACAGTGTTGTCGAGCAGACTAAATAAGGTGACACTTGGTGAGGCGCCACACAGGTACTCCCCAGATACCTCTTCCGTTCCTGCCTTCAATATATCCATTGCTTATATATTTTTTTTTTTCAGCGTTTATTTATTTTTGGGACAGAGAGAGACAGAGCATGAACGGGGGAGGGGCAGAGAGAGAGGGAGACACAGAATCGGAAACAGGCTCCAGGCTCTGAGCCATCAGCCCAGAGCCCGACGCGGGGCTCGAACTCACGGACCGCGAGACCGTGACCTGGCTGAAGTCGGACGCTTAACCGACTGCGCCACCCAGGCGCCCCTATCCATTGCTTATATAATGCTAATCGGTACAAGGTAGTCGCCACATTATTAGTTTCTTGTTTGTGTGTTTCCTCCCCCTTGGTGTGAATAGTGCACAAAGCAGAAAGATTGGCCCGGTGACTCTTAAGGTCCCTCCTGGGTCTTTGTTAGGCTTGTCAATTACTGAACTGTACATTTACAAGTTTCTAAATGATTCTTTCTCTGGGAGACTGCATAGTTTCAAGTACCTCCCTGGGTGGAGACTGAACAAACAAACAAAAAATGTAATTTGCTGTTAGGCCTCAGGACAGGATAATATTGAGGGATTCCTCCCCAAAGTGATTGTCTTGAGCAACCACACCACCTCTGCTCTAGTCCTGGGTGTAAATATCGCACCTTTAAAGGTAACCTATTACCTGTTGTGATTTTGATGTTTGCAAGCGCATGTGAAATGAGCATAGGTTCCTTAAGGCTTCCACAATTTCTTATTCCCGATGCAAAAATGAAGGACAGGACTTGGGACATGCTAACCAGAATTATGAAAATCGAACTGCTTACAGTGTTTGGAAAAGTGTATGCATAAACTCCAATAAGAGGGAAGGTGAAGACCAATCCCCAGCGTCCCCCAGGGATCACCTCACAAAGATACATCCTCACTTCTGCCACCAGGTTTAAAGTACAAGGTTTTTTCTTGTGATCATGACATTTCCATGAACAATTAACTCAGTTTTGGAGGAAAGCCTAATTTTCGTCTGCACTCTGGGCACAGCAATGAACAACATAGCAAACAAAATCCTGCTCTTAAAGGACATGAATTGCCAAATGGAAACTCATTGGGTCTCTCTGTTGGTCACCTAGAGCTGGTCTAATGTCCCAAGAAGTAAGGTAGATGAGAAAAGCGATTTGTGACTTTCTGATAGATTTCAAATCCTTGGTCCTCTTTATGTTTTAGAAAAACAATAGTAAAAATGAATCAAACGATAAGCTTGCACCTCGGTAACCCCATTGCCACCGTTGAGGGTCATTACTGGCATGTGCAGCCAACAGTTGCCCAACACAACTCTAGCACATGATACGTTCAAGCACATGGTGGAGAAAAGTCATAAAAGCCTTACGTGCTTGGTGCTTGCGGAGAAACGTCAAGGTTATAAAAAGTCAGCTTCTGATAATTCCCTGGCCTTCCGTCCCATTCCCCAATTTTTTATAATAAAATTATGTTTAATTTTTTGATTTTGCTTCACATAAAGGGCTTATTTTTGTTTTTATTTTATTTATTTATTACAATAAGCATCGCTTTGATCCACTCAGTAAAAGTTTACCACAGAACAGATAAAAATAATGGTATGAAGGTATGGGATGTTTCTCAGACTCTTGAAGTGACTTGAATTGGATTCAAGAAGGCAATGTACTCTTTCTTGTCCTGATATAAACCAACAAATAAACAATTTCTAAAAGCCCAGTTCTACAGACATAAGACATCTGGATACTTTAAAAAGAATCCACATTCTTGGCAAGGAGTCCAAACTCGGGATCCAAATCTTCTGAAGTTCACACATCACCATTGTGGCAAAATGCTATTTTGTCATGATGTGTCTCCATAATGTCATGTTAACATTGTCGGTTCTGCAGAACATCTCTTTAAAAAGTTGACGATCTAAGGGGAAATTAGTTCGATCCCATAAGGCCTTGGAATGTGATCCCATTTGTTCATTATGCACAGAAGGTACTTTATGTAATAGGCAGCTCATGATGAGAATGTTTGAAAAGGTCATTGGCTTAGTTCAAATAAACAAAACACATTCTCCATAACATTCTGGCACGATAGTCGGAGATTTAGAGCAGGGAGAGAAGACCGTGGAGTATAATGAAAAAATCAGAGGCCTGCTCAGTTAGGTTTAGGGTTAGACTATTTTTAGTATACTGAAAAATTGCTGGAAACAAGGGGGTGGTGTGTGAAATAAAACAAATAAAAACCGACCAGGATGTCCAGCTTTCAAATAGGGAGTGGTTAGTTATTTCAAATGACAGTCGCCTTTAAGTCAACTGTACCCTTTTCGGGTCCAATTGGTAGAAACCATTGTCATCTGGGAACTGGGTCCCACTCTTTTCCATGCAAAGCTTTCTGTCATTTCAGACTTTACCCGTTAACAGAGAGAGAAGAGGCTCCTTATCCTTTAGAGAAATTTCCAAAAGCCTTATGTTGAGAGAAAAAAAAAAAAAGTAATTTAAGTCCATTCTAAGAGGTTTTCTTATTTAAAAAGTCCTTAAAGGGGTGCCCGGGTGGCTCAATAGGTTGAGCGTCTGACTGCGGCTCAGGTCACGATCTCGCAGTTGGTGGGTTCGATCCCCACAATGGGCTCTGTGCTGACAGCTCGGAGCCTGGAGCCTGCTTCGGGTTCTGTGTCTCCTTCGCTCTCTCTGCTCCTCCCCAACTCATGCTCTGCATCTCTCTCTTTCTCTCTCAAAATAAATAAACATTAAAAACTTTTAAAGTCCTTAAAAGCTGTGTTCAATAGATTTGGTTTTTTCTTTTATTTTTGAAAGACCTACTATGTGCTGCGCTCTTTACACATAATTCCTAAAAAAAAAAAAAATAGTTCCTGCAACTGTTCTAAATCTATACTTGATACAGTATCGATATTTATGAGAAAAACTGAAATGCTGGGGCACCTGGGTGGCTCAGTCTGTTAAGTGTCTGACGCTTGGTTTCGGTCTCACGGTTTGTGGGTTTGAGCCCCGCGTCGGGAGGGCTCTTCACTGACGGCGGGGAGCCTGCTTGGGATTCTCTCTCTCTTTTTCTCTCTGCCCCTCCCCCTGCTCGCTCTCTTATCTCTCAAAATAAATAAACTTAAAAAAATTAAAAAAAGAAAAAACTGAAATGCTGAGTTAAAGAACTCTCTCAAGTCTCCGATGGTAAAGTCAGAGTTGACCTCCCAAGCAGCCCTTTCCCCAAAGGTCAGTCTTGCCACTGTCTAAACACTTCTCAATAATGAATAGAAGCAAGGCATCCTGTGATGTCCCCAGAAGAATTTCAGGCCTTGCCACTGACAACCGACTGAAGGGTGACATTAAATTATTTTTCAAGTATGGCTTCACTGGGGGCTGAGTTCCTGGACTCTGAAAAGAAAGCAGGTGTGAAACGAAATACTGGGCATGTTTGCAGTGGATTTTAGCTAAAGAGCACCTTGAAAAGCCGACGGTCTTCCAAGGCCGGCCACTAGGTTTTATGGGGGAAGGTCTTGCCTGAAGAACTTCTGAAAGTTTGCTGCAGATATTATAGCACGTTCGGCCAGGAATCACACTGCTTCTGTTCCCCATCAAACAAAAGCATGTGATAAGACTTCGTGACAAAGTTCCCCGCTTGCAGGAAGAAGTCTGGATGCGAGAGAGCCTCGGAGTACAAACCAGGGCTCAGAAGGAAACATCGTGAGATGCCTTCTCCAGGCGGAAAAGAATCGTCCAGCAGGATAGCTCAGGGGACCGCTTTCCCAGACTGTCATTTTTACATTAGTTGCCGGTGACTTGTCATGACCACAAAAATGACAAGAGAAGATTCCATGGGTAGGAATAATACCCAGCAGTGAAGGGTTTTGAGAAGTCCCAACCCCTCTGTGCTTATGATTTTGTCACTGCTGTTGCAAATGGTATTGTGGGTGTGGAGTGGGTCACAGCTTCCACTGGGGTGCACAAAGGCTACTCGAATGCCGGTGGGGGAGGGGGGCACCTGGGTGGCTCAGTCAGTTGAGCGCCTGACTCTTGATTTTGGCTCAGCTCATGATCTCATGGTCCTGAAATTCGAGCCCCGAGTCAGGCTCTGTGCTGATATGCTGACAGTGTGGAGCCTGCTTGGGATTTTCTCCCTCCTTCTTTCTCTGCCCCTCCCCTGCTCTCTTTCAAAATAAATAAATAAACATTTTTAAAAAATGCCTATGGGCATCTGGTGGGAGGGAGTGAAGAATAGGAAAAAAAAAACCACATAAAAATCTCTCAAGAATTCTACTGATTATAGACAACACACACCAAAAAAATCAAATGAAATGCTAGTTGAGGAGTTTTAAAAGAGTAAGCAGTATCTTTTTTAGGCTATCAATAAGATATGGAAGAAAAATCAATTTTAACTTCTAAATAGTGAATGTTGACCCATGTTGTATCAGTGGACCTTAACCAAAGATTCTGCCTTCATAATATGTTGGAGTAAAACAAACAAACAAATAACAGCAATGAAGAAAAGAAAGAAAGAAAGAAAGAAAGAAAGAAAGAAAGAAAGAAAAAGGAAGGAAGGAAGGAAGGAAGGAAGGAAGGAAGGAAGAAAAAGAAAGGAAGGAAGGAAGAAAGAAAGAAAGGAAACCAGACACACACACACACACACACACACACACACACACACTCCAAGTTAGATGATACTAAAAGTCTGGGGCAAACATAAGTATCAGAAAAAAATGTTAATGCAGTTGCCTAATACTTTCAGACTGTAAGGTTGATCTCATGGGTTAAACAACTTAGAGCTTATTTTTTAAGTCCTCTGAAATAATGACGACTTGAAACATGCTCTCGACAGTGTGTAAGGTACTCATGACATTGACAAGATCATGCACACATATATGCATGGATAGTCACATACAAATGTGTCTACATGTTTATTTTGATGATGCAATGTATAAAATGGTGTCACATCTCTTCTCCCAAGTGGTCCTCTCATGAAATGCGTGGAATGCTTATTCTCTAACTCCCGTAGCCAGATTTCAAAAATATCCTCTCTCGTCAGAATGCTTAGTTCGTACCGGTGCTCTTGGCAGACGCTTGAATGAATCACGTGCGTGCCACTCTCCCACTTGAGGCATGCCTAGTAGGGGAGAGAATCTGTGTTCTCACCGTATTTGTATCCCTGGCTCATGCCTACTACATACAGGCTCCGGGGTTCCACTAGAGAGATCCCAACATAGTGGGTTTGTAGTAAAAAACCCATGAGGATTCAGGAGCATCCCGCGGTCCTGATGTTCCCACTACCTACCCTGGCATCTGGGCGATGGGGCACCGTCTGCTCCATTACCAGTGCCCTGAGCATCACGGAATCCCCTCAGGGTGTGTCAAAAGACTGCACACGTAAGGCATTCCGTGTGGCAACGAAGAGACTGTGGATTCAGAACTTGAACCCAAGTCTGTGTTGTGTTCTCAATGTTAGGGAAATAAACCCTCCCCTTCACTCAGGGAAGGTTTCCCATTTTCCCTGGAATTTGAATTGGGAGTGGGTAGGGTGGAAGGACACAAAAACAATTACACTATGTGACGTCACCTTGGCATCTTCACTTCTCGTGAGTTTTTTTTTAAGCCTGAATTATGTTGCCCCAAATAAATATATTAAACTCAGTGAATGTTGACTAATGTTCACCTACTGTGTGCAAGGAACAGCTGCATTTAGTAGGACAAAAAGAGAGTAGCTGTCAGAAACGATTCTGCGGGTTATTGATTGCCGTCACAAGTAGGTTATAGTTCCTCCCTGAGCTTCTTCTGCTTTAAATAAAACCATAATGAGGTTTTATTTGGGACACCAAGTAAAATAATGAGGGACACCTGGGTGGTTCGGTCAGTTAAGCACCTGACTCTTTTTTTTTTAATTTTTTTTTTCAACGTTTATTTATTTTTGGGACAGAGAGAGACAGAGCATGAGTGGGGGAGGGGCAGAGAGAGAGGGAGACACAGAATCGGAAACAGCCTCCAGGCTCTGAGCCATCAGCCCAGAGCCTGACGCGGGGCTCGAACTCCCGGACCGCGAGATCGTGACCTGGCTGAAGTCGGACGTTTAACCGACTGTGCCACCCAGGCGCCCCAGCACCTGACTCTTGATTTCAGCTCAGGTCTTGATCTCAGGGCTGTGAGTTCAAGCCCCACTTTGGGCTCCACTCTGGGCACGGAGCCTACATAAAACAACACAAAACAAAAATGGTAATGACATGGAAAAAGTAACGAGCTCCAAGGTTGGGGCACATGTTTTCAAACTTATGGCAAATGGAAGCCTAGATGAGATTATCTTAATATACTAAAATTTTCTCTCTGTGATTCACATGATAGGAAGTGTTAGGTTGCACGTTTTTTTTTTTGTTTTTTTTTTTAAACGTTTTTAAATTTATTTTTGAGACAGAGAGAGACAGAGCATGAACGGGGGAGGGGCAGAGAGAGGGAGACACAGAATCCGAAACAGGCTCCAGGCTCCGAGCTGTCAGCACAGAGGCCGACGCGGGGCTCGAACTCACGGACCGTGAGATCATGACCTGAGCCGAAGTCGGACACTCAACCGACTGAGCCACCCAGGCGCCCCAGGTTGCACGTTTTAACCATCTCGGTTAATTCATAGCGACCCCAAAAGATTTCAGGCGATTTGACTTGCCACGGTTCATTGTCACCACCAAGACAGACGGCATGGACCCGGAGGTGCCACCCCCACCATTGTCCTGGTGACACAACATCCACTTTTTTTCCAGAAAATCAGGCTAACTATATTTTTCAGCCTTGCTCCATTTCACCTCCAGTTGTGTAGACCCAACCTTAATGTACCCAAACCAAATGAGGTGTGATTTCCCTCCCAACCGGGCACAGCACTTTAACTAACTATAAAGAACTGAGAAAAGTATGCTTTTGTTTCTAAGACCTGAAGGACAAAAACAAGGTGGGAGAGGGGCCATTTCAAACCACTTCTACAACTGAGGAATCAGCTGGACCATTCTATTGAGAGGCTATTTGGGCAACTGCAGAAGTTCTATTGTTTACCATGCACAAGAATGGATCAGTTAGAATTAAATTAACACAGATCATGCAGTTGCTTTTATAAAAATGACCGTGAACTTTAGAAAGGCGGCGGGCTTAATGAGGACTATAAAGTCAATACCCATCGGTTTAGTTTTTAGTAATGTAAAATGTTTGACTTAAACTTAATTGCTCATTTCTGCGTTAAACCAAGAGAATCGAGAACACCATGAAGGCACATGAGATTTCCAGCTCACATTTCCCATCTCTGGTGGTTTGAAAAACTCCGTCTATTCTTTTGAATGCCTTGGTCATGTTCCAAATTGAATATGAACTTGAAATATTTGACAGTGACCCACCACTGTTTTAAGTCCAAATTGGCCACAGAGAACCCTATGGACCATTACCTCATTGTTTATTCTTGTAAATTATAAATATTTTTTAAATGCCAAGTTGTGCAGTTAGAAGGGAATTCTATATCTCTCAGCCACTGTCATTTTTGTTTTTTCTCTCCTGTTTTGGGTGGTGGCCATGTATATAAAAGTTGAGTTGGTAAAACAATCAGGAACATTGACAGGATGATATACTCTTGTCTTAAACCACATTCCTCAGTTCTTTCAGCTCCCAGGAGACAATGGGAAATGCACTTAGCAAAATTCTATTCTAAAGGTCCCCATGGTTCCAAAGATTTTGTTATAGCTTAAGTCAAATTATGGCCCCAAGTACCCAGCGAAATAAAACATAACTTTCTCACCGTATGATGGAAAGACTATATTTTATATACATGTCGTCTCTTCCTCTAAGGATTTTATCATTACAGTATAACGATATAACTGTGCATAATTCCATATTTATATTTTTTATATATGGGCAGGATAACTGTGCATAGTGAATATGGAGGGAAGAGAGATATTAAAGTCCTAAAAACAAATATTAGGATTATTAAGTGATTATCGAGGTCTAAACTAGGGGTGAAAGAGGAACAGAAAGGAGAAATGCATCTATGAGGTATTTCAAGGGGAAAAGACACTGCATTCATGAAGTATCCACTAAGCTCACAAGACCTCTATGGGTAAGGGCTGTTTCTTCTTGCCATTATTTGATAGATGAAGATCTGGAAGCTGGAACAATGAGTAAATCACAGCCCGAACTAAACTCCAGGTGCATCTGATTTGGAAGAAAATGCTCATTTCTACCCTTTCTTATACAATTCAAATGATACGCATCGGGACAAACAAGATCCTGGTGCCATTGACCGAGAGCAGGTTCCAGGTGGGAGTTGACCGCTGTGATGGGCTGGGAAATAGACATATTTAGCTTGGGGCTATAAGAGGTCACCCAGTGGAGATTTTAAGCACACGATCAGAAATAGAGCATTATAACATAGGACGGAGTTTGAGACTAGAGCCACAGACGAGATGTCTACACGTAAGAGGTAGCTACATAAAGTGAAGAGAATTCCATCAAGGGGGTTAGAGACTAAGACCTTGTCTCAGTCAGCAGAGTGGTATAAGGAAGGAGAAACGAGAAGACACATTCGTGAGGGTTATCAACACTGTGGAGGGTTTAGTTTGTTTACTTATCGATTTGATCGTAAGAACTTGGACATGATATATGCAAAGGCAGTAATCCAAAGTCTGTTCCATATCTCAAGAGTGTTGTAGTGTTAATGGGTGTTACTCAAAGGGAAAAAAAAAAACAGGGTTGTGTGTTCAAAAACATTTAGGGGATTCTAAGTTAAACTAAGGTGAACAAGGTTCCTTACCACCTTTAATGGGCTGGATTCGTCTTGTAAATATCCCAAACGAGGCCGTGGCAGGTCATAGTTTCTAAACTTATTTGAGTGCGGAACCCAGATTTCTTGGAGTGCCTTATAGTATTAGATTTGCTGGGAGAAGAAAAAAACAGCGATGAGGAAATGGAAGAATTATGGTGTGCAAACGAGGTGGTCACTCTCTTCTCAACATGTCAGCAGTGAGGTCTCTTTCTGAGACTAAGGGAAACTATTAAAGCATGGGGTTATATTTTTGGATTCTTTGCTGCGGAAGTGTGAACGAGAAGTAACTGCGATGTTGCTAGAAATATTAGAAAAGCCAATATCATAACCAGGATGAGCAGGGAGCTTGAGAGCTGGGATGCAGAGACACATGGGCTCGTAAACTCAGGGTGAGGAGGGGTACAGGAGTGTGGTAAATGACAAGGATGCAAAAAAACAAACCCCAAAACCAAACAACCAATCAAACAAACAAAAACAACCTTGAGTGCCAGAAAGGGTAATGTTGCAACGTCTGACTATGGGGCAAAGCAAGAGGCAAAGGAAGATAGCCCGGAAGACTAGAAATCGGAAAAAGGGGGTCATAAGGAAAAGGTACTTGTCCTGTAGAGATGGGAATGGGCAGGAGAGGGGAGACTGCGGTTTGAGAGCAGGAGTTTGCAGCGATTCTGGAGGTGGAACCGTTCTGGTGTACATTCATTCACACACTGGGCATGCCCAGCATGCCCGAAGTTGTGTGTCATGTTACGGCAAGAGATGCATCAGGCACGAGAAAAAACGAGAGTTAACAGCAACGTGCACCATTCACAGAGAGCCTAGTGGTGGGCACAAAGGTAGAGAATTTAAATCCAGGGCAATAAAGAATGTCACAGAAAATGTTCAGGCTGCAGCCCCTTTGCCTCTACTGACTGGCCCTCGTCCACAATGTCCACACCGTTCGTTTCTCATGGTTACACATTTCCCTTCTTCAGCCCTGCTTCTTTAAGCAAAGCCTTTCCGACAACTCCAACGTGGAATTCTTCCTTCTTCTTAATGACTTAGCACAGGGTACTTAGGCATCAGAACATTTAAAAGAATCAAATGGCCAGAGTTCTGATGTCCAGGGTGAAGCGGGGAAAAGAACAACTCAAAGAGATCACATGATCAATACACTCTGATGGTAAAACACCCTTTGCCAGGTAACAAACAGAGACAGAGAAAGAGAGAGAGAGAGAGAGAGAGAGAGAGAGAGAGAGAGAGAAGCTGATATTCAGATTTTATCTTTAGGAACTTCATGTATTTATGAGTGTTTATTTCATTAGGCCATTAGCAGGGACAGAAAAAGGGCACGCTTTATGGGTTGAAAAATTCCCACAAGAGTCACAAACTCAGAAATTAGAGATGGAAATACCATGTTGGGTTATGCAGAGCTAGCTTCCTTTGGCTGGGTCTCTCTGTTCCTCCCCCCACCCGAGTTTCATCCAAACCCAACTGACTCAAGCAGTGGGACTTCTCCCTCTTCCCTCGAGGTGTTATTTCCCAGCTGGAATATTTTTCTAATACTCAGTCTGAATTGTTGTCTCATGAATTCATCATCAAATCATGAGATCTAACATGCTTTGAAAAACATTCTTTTTTTTTTTCTTTAAATGGGAGAATTCAATAACTCTGTCAAGAAGCCTACGTTCCCAAAGAGAACAATGCCGCAGAACACATAACAGTTACTAAATAAAATTCCGCCTTGTTGTCCTCTCCCTGAGGCGTACCAGTGAGAAACAATCCAGACCCTATTTTGGAGGTGTTGTAATGATACAAAAAGGGTAATAGGTAAACTTCTACCGGGCACTAAAAACCCGAAAGGAGATCCTGTCTTTACATTCCCGTGATTGGACCATCTGGCATTCTCAAGAGCATCTCAGTTTCGTTAAGGCATCAACAGTCGGAAATGTCCAGAGCCCTTCCCAAGCTGAACGCGAGAAATCCTGATAAATAAAGATACAGTTTCTTTTGTACCCTGCACCCATTTGACATGTGATTTCAAATCAACACTAATATCTGTGTATATCATATTTATCGATATCATATTTATCAACACTAATATATATCGAATCAGCACAATATATGCGTGTCATATGATCGTATGATTATACAATTTTATATGCATATGTAATTTTAGCCATAATGTTTTGTCATGAGATGGAATCAAAGGTAAAGCCAATTGGAAAAGTTTCAAAGAGAAACGATTGCTTGGGCTGGTGTAATTATGGAATTTTAAGTAGAGGGTCTTTAGTTGCCATTAGAAGTTTACCGTTTCTCCTTCTTCATGCTGAATTTTAATTACTTAACACTTTGTTAATAGGATCTGCATCATTTCCCATTGGTGGACTTTAGGAGAGTGCTACATGTTTTGATTTTGCCTATTAATTAGCTGTTGTTTTACGGGGGCATTTTTACTCTTTAGGATCTAGGCTTGTGACACTTTTTGAATTGTTTAATTTTATAAAGGAAGGCTAGTAGAAAGCTGCACATAGTGTTGGAGCTCTATCCTCCCAAAGCAAGCGAGTTCCATGAGCGAGTATGTCTCCTAGTGGCCGCCCTTCATCAGGAAAGAAAAAGAGATGTGAAGAAAACCCACTCGTAATTACACTGCCATGTCAGGGTTGCGTGACCCATGTGTAAGCAGATTACTTTGCGGGGAACAGGAAAAAGCTGGAGGAGGGTAAGAATGCCAAGGAGGGTGACTACTTGGATATGGAAGTAAGATAAAGGTCCATGAGGCAGTAATGCTTAAACTGAAGTACAACGGATGAGAAGGATCTAGTCGAGGGGGTGTGGAGGAAGAACATTAAGGTTATCATAAGAGTAGGAGGTCACGAGGTGGGAAGAAGACGAGAGGTTGTTGGAAGTTCTTGTGCCTGTAGCCTAGGAAGGGAAGACGTGAGAGTAGAGGATGGTAAGGAGTCCACACTGGGTTGGGCCTGAAGGACAGATTA
This sequence comes from Lynx canadensis, assembly GCF_007474595.2. Taxonomy (NCBI): domain Eukaryota; kingdom Metazoa; phylum Chordata; class Mammalia; order Carnivora; family Felidae; genus Lynx; species Lynx canadensis. Next base: position 13,661,979 of record NC_044308.2, on the reverse strand, counting down.
GACAGGGATTGGCCATGGAAGGGGAAAGGGAGACCCAAGGGAGACCTGCAGGTATAAAGCACAGTTGGGTGCTTGAAACAGAGGAGGCCAAGGAAAGACCGCAATACGGTGTGAGGACAGGGGGCTGGAAAGAATTGAGATGTCCCATTTGGACCTGTTAAATCCAAATATATCTGTGAGACATCCATAGCCATCTTCCTTCACTCCCTTCTGTCTTTCTTCCTGCCTTGCATACTTGTGGAGCAATATGGGATGGGGCCAAAAACCTATAGGACTCATGTCTTGCTTTAATTTTTTTTAATGTTTATTTATATTTTTTTGAGAGAGAGAGAGAGCGCTAGTGGGGGAGAGGGAGAGAGAGAGGGAGACACAGAATCCGAAGCAGGCTCCGGGCTCCGAGCTGTCAGCACAGAGCCTGACGTGGGGCTCGAACTCACGAACCTTGAGATCGTGACCTGAGCCAAAGTCAGACCCTCAACTGCCTGAGCCACCCAGGTGCCGCCAGGTTCTTGCTTTAAGAAGGTCATGATCTCCAGGAGTTAGATGGGGGAACAGTGACAAGTCAACTAATGAGCACAGAGTGGTAAAAGCTAGGTGTAAAGGGACCAGGGAACGACGAAGGCAAAGCCACTAGTCCCTCCCTCAGGACTCAAGGGGTTCAGTGAAGTAAGGAGACGTAGCTCTACAGATACTGAAATGTATGGATTCCAGTATCAGGCTAAGAAATAGGGAAGGACATTTAAAGTAGCTGGAAGTGTACTTGGAGGGACTTGAAGGTGCGAGAGAAGAGAACAAGGTCAGGGCAAGTTAAGCAACACTGAGTGGCTAAACGCAGAGTGAGCGCCCTGAAAGGAACGTGTAGATTAGCCTTGAGCGCCATGCCTAGGGGTTTGGTCTTAATCCTGCACACACAGGGATAGCAGGATGTGTGCTTTAGCACGACCACCAGGTGGGAGATGTAGACTGGTAGGGGACAAGAGGCACCATCCATTCACCAGTGGCCAGTCTTGGGATGCCCCCGAACTGTGAGGATGATTCCAGAAGCCATGATACGGACTCCCAGGGAGGACGGGGCTGCAGTTGTCTAGGACTCCCTTCCTACCAGAGCCCAGTGATGCCTGGGACATACTGTCATATCTTATAGGTAGGTAGTGAAGGGGTGCATGAAGGGAGAACAAGGATGGCTATCTTATGAGTCAACGGCAAGTCTGGGACTAGAACAGAGACTGCTGGCTCCCCTTTTCACCTGTTATGTCACAAACCCACTTTAGGCACCTTGGAGTCTCCAAAATAAATAGACAGAACGCTCTATGAAACTTTATCTCCAGACTAAACCTGCTAACGAGTCCTAGATTATAGAGGACGATGAACGTGCGTTTTTTCCAGAAGTCATGCTACCACTCCCCCAACATAAAATACCGTTGCTGTTCTAAACTAAAATAAGCGTTTGCAATTTCCTGAAGTTTCTTTTTTTTTTTTTCTCTTGAAAGTGCATCAGCAATTATATTTAAAAAAATTTTTTTTTTCAACGTTTATTTATTTTTGGGACAGAGAGAGACAGAGCATGAACGGGCGAGGGGCAGAGAGAGAGGGAGACACAGAATCGGAAGCAGGCTCCAGGCTCTGAGCCATCAGCCCAGAGCCTGACGCGGGGCTCGAACTCACGGACCGCGAGATCGTGACCTGGCTGAAGTCGGACGCTTAACCGACTGCGCCACCCAGGCGCCCCATCAGCAATTATATTTAAATTATAAAGTCAGCTGAAATGCAAGGCCAGACTGAATTCCAAGGCTAATCCATGTGGCAGCACATTAAAGTGAAGAAATTGCAGCTGGCCAAGCTTGGAAAGAACGGTCCTCTGACAGGACAAATTGAGCAAGCTGTTGACAATGACCTTACGATCGAGTATTGTTCTGAGATTAGTTTAAAGAGAAAAAAGAAAGGATTCCACAAACCCTAAATCATTTATTAGCTTAGGCTATGACTGAGACGGTTCCCAGCCCAGAAACAGAAGTTCAAATCCTGACTCTCCGGGACGTCTGTGTTCAAGCAGAGAGTGCAGTTCCAAGACCAGTGGATCCAAGGAGGGCACATGATGAATTCCATTTTTACTACAAATTTCAAGGAGGATTACTTCAAAAAAGAAAGGAAGGGCATGCTGAGGGAAGGAAACTGAAATCAATACACCCACAGTGATGGATTCAATTGGAAAAAGAAGAAAGTTCATTGGTGTATGAACAACAAATTCCCTTGCTTTAAGATGATATTTTGAACGAGCATAAATCTTATGGACTACTCACATAGCCACAGAACTACACTGGGGTTGTTTTATCCAGGAGAAATGATAGATTTGTCTCACTGTGAGTTCACACCTGGCCCCCTTTGGATCCATGACAAACACAGGCAAGATAGCGACCGACAAGAGATTGTTAGTTCCTTAAACCCAGCTCTGTCCTATAGTGCGGAAGAAAATAATAAAATTGTGACGGAGACGTCTTTGGTGTTATTGCCGTCATTTGATAAGAGAACTCAAAGGCTTCTTGTTCATTGCTCTCGTAAATTATTTTTTTAATTTTAATTATTAAAAAAAAAAAAAACCCTTCTTCCGTCCGCAGAATATTTGGTGTTTGGGCTTCAGAGTCCGATTTGGCATCCAAGGCACTGTAATAACGACACATAAGAAAAAAGGCTGATTTGACCAACAGATAAAGGCTCCCTACCCTATGCCGCAAAAACCATCGTAGTTTGTATTAACAGGTAAAAACTGTCAGATTTTGAAGACATCTTAAGTAGGAGATGACCTTGTCCTTCACACAGGCCCACGGCCACAGCATGTCTGGCCCGCGTACAGGTTCTGATTCTTTTGACAGAAAGTCAGAATAGATTTTTGTGAGTTTTCATGCCTCGTCTTCACTAGGTTCTGGGCTCTCGTGGCCTCACCTCGAAGAGCTTGTCAAATTCTTCCCAGCAATCAAAGCTTTGCAGGTTGAAGACAGTTTTCTTTTCTTTCCACACATTTGTTTCAAATGAAAGGATTTACGTAAGCCCCAGCTCAGTCCAGAGAATGTGGGGGGGAAAAAAAAAGAAGACGTAACGACCAGCCTTTCACAAGTGGGCACCCCCCAACACAAAGCCCCCTGGCATGAGGCATGAGCGCCTCGACCCCCTCAAGCTGGCCTTGCCTTTGTTCGGGTTAGTTTTGGAGGTAACTAGAGCAACGCCTGGTGAAAGTCCTGTAAAATAGGTCACGTACCACACGGGAAAGGGGAGAAGTTACTCCGAGGGTAGCCGGGAGCAAGGGTCAGTCACAATTCCGAGAGAAGAGGGCTTAGTGATTGCTACACAAGGGAACTGTGTCCAAAGACCCTTTCAAAGGGCTGAAGAAAGAAGTCTTTGTTTGTGTGAATGATTGGATCTGCCTCCGTTACCTTCTCTGACACATCCCCGTATCCCGTGACACATCACGCACACCTTTTAGGCCAGTGAGTGCCATGTGATGCAGCTTAATCAACACAAAGATGTCAGGTTGGTGTTCTGTTCCCAACGCCTGCCCTACTTGCTGCATCCTCTGGTAAACGTCTGTCCTGGGCTCGGCGACCGCCCAGGCACGGTGGCACTGATTGGGTCCAGCCCTTCGGCCGGCTGCGAATCGGCTACTGCTATTTTGGGGAAGCCAGCCTCCATGTGACCCCCATCCTCACGTTTATGACCTGATTTCGCTGTTTCTCGGGAGACCCGTGAGCCCACGGCAGCGGGTCCTCCCACAGGTACATCTACCCCGTGTTCCGTCTTTCAGGGCAAAGGCGTTTTCCAAAACACCTGTCCGGTTAGACCGCGCACCCTGTCGAGTCACCAAGGTTCTCTGGGAAACCGAGTGTGCTGTTCCTTTGGGGGCGGAGTTTCAAAACACGTGTTCCCGGAACAAAGGCGTTTCTTGAGACGAGCGCTGTATTGTTCTGTGGCGGACTTTGAAGTTCATCCTTGAGACTGGGTAGGGGCGCGCTTGAACCCTTCTCAGAAGAGCAAAGTACACTTACGCATCAGGCCAGTGTCGCTTAATGGTTAATAATTGCGCAACCTCGCCCGTACTTGTTGTCTTACTATTTCGCTGGATTTTGCTCCTTGAGGCTACTTCACAAGGTCAGGACATTTAACCTGCTATCCCGGTGAGTTGTTTTTACTTTGTAAGCACAGCTAGTAGTATCCTCGTTTTGTCATCGAGACGACAGGGCCGGGGAGGCTGTACAACCCGTCCGGAATTTGACAAGCGACTTGCCTCAGCAGCTGTCGGGGTATGTTTTTAAGGAGCTGACCAAGCCCCATAAAACCGGGCCATGTTCTCTCAAAGATGGATCACAAGCCTAGGCTCAGCAACGCCAAACAGCAAAGTAATTAAGACACGAGGGTTGTTATACAGTTTTCCACAGAATGACAGTTTGCCGTAGAATGTTCGGCATCGGTTTAGCAAAGCAGCAACGCGGTGAGTGGTTCTCGGCCCAGGAACGTTCGGCAGCGTCCGCAGATATTTTCAATGGTCCCAGCCGGGTACGGGGAGGATGCTTCCAGGAGGCATCCGGTGGGCAGGGGTTAGCGATGTTCATAAACATCCAATGATGTACAGGACGGCCCGTCACCACAAAGAATTAGTAGTCTGGCCCCAGATATCAACTGCGTTAGGGTTGAAAGACCCTGTGGTGGTATATTTCAGTGGTGCTTTTGCATTAAAAAAACAAAACAAAACAAAACAAAACACCCCCTGAAAAGTGAGGCATATATATAGAAAAGTAAGGCAAATATTCCTGTGAGAAATTTATTTAAATTTAAAGGATTTCATCTAACTCGTATCCAGGACACCTCCTTTTAAGATTATTTTAGAATACCTAATCTGTTATTGTTTCTCATCACTCAGCAAGGGACACGTCCTGTGGGTTTAGCATCACGTGAAGATTTCACGGGGAAATTGACAGGGAGCGATTTATTCCGCATCAGGAAAACTCTGCTCTGGTAATAAACTTCCTCAGAATGCAAGTTTGGTTTCTTCCCGAGGATCCTTCGCTTTTCTGAACTTTCTCTTGCCTCTGTCTTGCAGAGATTTTGTAACTAAGTCTGGGCTAGAAAGCACCGGGATTGGAGCCACAGACAGTCACTTCTTGACCATGAGATTGTCCGTGAGAACCAGGCTTTTTTTCGAATCTGTCTCTTTCCTTTGCAGATGCGATGATCTTACAGGGCCGACAGGAGAACTTCGTCCCCCAAACCCTCTCCTCGTGTAGCTTTTTTCCCCCCAGAAAGCCAGTTGTGGGCTACATTCAGACTTTCCCTATTTTTACCCCATTCCAGTAAAAATTCCTCTCCAAAGAAATCTGGTCCAGAGATGGAATGAAAGAATGAAAGACATTTTATTTTCTCTCCTCGATGTTGGCAATACTTCACTCCTACGCGTCTGAGGCTGTTTTCATCTCGCAAAGTACTTTGATACTTGTGAACGTGGCTACACGGCTTTAAACAAGAGCGGTGATAACTCATGCTAATTATTCAGCTTGTATATTAATGCTTGACAAGAAAGAAAAGAACTTTTTCTTCCTTGATGATGGTTGTAAAAATTAAGAAACCCAGGAGGTACTGAAAGATCTGTGTTCTTGAGAAGCAAAGAGCCTCCACGTCATGGAATTCGTGTATCTAAATCACCTGCCGCAGCGGTGCTCATCCTTCGGGATGAGCCACCCAGGCGCCCCTAAATCAGACATTCTTACGATCATGTAGCATTCCCACTGCTAGGTCTCACAGAAGCTTGCGGTAGAAACTGGGGAGGCGGCGGGACATCACGTGGACTTTCTTTCAACTTCCACTGGGTATTCGGAAGTTCAAATAGAATAAATGCGATGCCCTGGAATATACATAGAGCATTAATGAAATTGTGTGGCCAACAGAATTAAACAGTGAGGTTCGTTTAGGAAAGGGGAGTACCTAACCGTGTCATTCATACTCTATTAAATCTATAGGTTGCTTTGATGTGGGTCTGGAATGAGAAGTGTCTATTTCTCTTCAGTTCGTTCTTTGGAATGTAGCTATTTCCTCTGAAGACTGAACAGGAGGTTCTAGAGAAGAAGACAGTAGGAGGAAAGCCATCTGGAAGGGCAGGACAGAGGATCTTTGGGGGAAGCTGTCAAAAACTCTCTGGGGATGGGTTCCCTTGCTGCAAGTCAACAGGGCAGTCATACCCCTCGGTCCCCCACACCCTCACCCGGGACCTTCTTGAGGGGCTGTGAGATCTCTTTTTTTGTGTGAAGGATCTAGATGTCCTGGACAGCCAGGCCCAAGGGAAACTGGGACATCAGATTCGGACCGCTTTCCCTCTCGTTGGCCGTGTTAAACCTCTACTCGGGAAGAAAATAAGCCCCCTGTTGTCTCCCTTCCACCCCGATGTTTTCTTCAGAAGAAATGACAGCCGATTTAGTGACCAAGCAGCGGGTAAACAGGTGAGGTTGCCCTTCTAGTGAATTTGTGCCAAAATTCAGTATATCACATTCCAGAATTGGCCAAAAAATAATACAAAAGACCAGAAAGAAAATGAGCGACACAGAATGCTGTTCCTTAAGTCCCATTCTGCAGAGAAATACAGACAATATGTCATAAAACTACAACACAAATACCTGTCAGTAATTCCATCCAGCTGCGACAATGCTCCCATGATAGTATCAACAGATGTGTTTGTTGGGACCTAGCCTGTCCCTTCCTCATTTTTAGGGAATTTCATGGGTATTTTCTTTTTCTTTCTCTAGAATGATTCCCCTCCTTCAATCACCCTTGATATCCTTGATATAGCAGCATTAAGGATAGGTCTCAGGACATCCCCCCCAAGTCCCAAATGATCATTTTAGTTTTTTTTTTTTCAGTGTTCTCCTTTTCCAGAATCATTCAACGAAGCAACTTATGAGTAAATATACAGGCTGACTTGAGGCTCACCGTTTCTTTCTCCCTGTTTTATGCGGAAGTAATAAGACAAGCCAAAAATTAGCAGGAAAAAAAGAATAGTAAAAGGAAAAATATTAATAACCACATACCTGGAGAATAGTCATCGATGGGAAACCTGATTCTGAAGGGAAAGAAAAATATCACCTGAATCTTCCGCGTGTTCGGAGGTGGGGGGTCCTTTAACTTTCCCAGTGGAGTTAATACCTATCAGGGACAGTGAGGAAAGTGACGGCTCCGAGGGCCAGAGCTAAGATTGGAGGCTGAGGGTTTTGTTTGGTTGGTTTTTACCTTCAACACTGAACCCTCTCTTTCCATGCTGCTGCTTCTGAGGTCGGTGGCATATAACCTAAGGCCATGTAATAATCGTGACACCTGTTCATCCTATTTAGAAGGACGCATCTACGCATCTCATCTGCCTATTCTAAAAAGAGCAGACCTGGGGCCCCTGGGTGGCTCAGTCGGTTAAGCATCCCACTTCGGCTCAGGTCATGATATCACGGTCCGTGAGTTCGAGCCCGGCGTCGGGCTCTGTGCTGACAGCCCGGAGCCTGGAGCCTGCTTCCGATTCTGTGTCTCCTTCTCTTTCTGACCCTCCCCCGTTCATGCTCTGTCTCTCTCCGTCTCAAAAATAAATAAACATGAAAAAAAAGAAAAACAAGGCAGACCAGTCCCAAGACAAGGGTCTCTGTGAGTCGAGTTTTGACTATGAAACATACACTCCAAACCCCAAGGGGTTTTGTGAAAAGGCCGATGGTGACTCAGGGGAGTCTGGGATATGGCCTGAAGTTCTGCATTTCCAACCCATTCCCACGTGACGCCAAAGCCGTGGATCCCAGAGCCCGCACCTTCCGCGGCAGGGAGGCTATTAGCAGAGGAAGAAACAGAAGCGCCTGGAAGGAGGCTGAGGATAAGGAGCCCAAGGAACAAGCCCTTAGGAAAAGTAAAACTTGGTTCCCCAAGGGCAATGCCTTCCATGAATTTTGAAGCCACTGGAAGACTGTTGTGATGCTCTTTTTTTTCTCAGCAGGTTTGGGGGTTCCGATCCGTACACAGGTCCGCTGAGCCCACAGCTGTTTTGTTCGGACAGGCTGGGGGTGAAGTCTGAGCTTGTGCGCAAACGGCTTATCATCAACACGGGTCCTTTCTCTGACAGCTGTTTTCCTTCCCTGCCACAGGGCTCTGGCCAAAGGCCTTGCTGAAGAAGGGCCTGGTAGAATCAGCGAGCGGCGGTGGATGCCTGGCTTCAGGACCTGTGGGAGTGTGTCGTCTGTTTCCCTCTCACAAACACACGCGCACTTACACGCCACATTAACGATCGGGTGCCTGATTTCACTCCTGCGCTTGAATACATACAGAATCAGTAGTTTGATCCATCTACCGGTCTGGCCCACAGAAAGCCGGTGTGCAAGCAGGGACGAAGTTATTTCCTATAATAAAACGAGGCATTTCTGTAAATTACAACGAGTAATTTTCAAGTCCCCCTGCAAAATCTGCTGGGTGCGTCATGTGTCCGCGCCTGAGCCCCCCACGTTATCCCACCGGCATGAGGCTGGACGTGGGAAATCAGTGTTAGGTATGTGAGTGCCACAGCTCGGAGAACCGATAAAAATCCGGGTCGCCGTCAAGCTGCGTGAGTTGAGAGGAAGCGGCGCCTTCGGTGACTTCCTTTGGGGAAGGTTGTTTTGTGCTGGTGAAGTGCTCCCCCTGGTGGACCAGGAGTTGATAGGTTTGTGATCGCGTTCTGTAGGGAGCAAATGTGCTCTGGAGAAAACCCCCCGCAGTTTCAGATACGAGGAGATGTCCTCCAGGAAAAAAAAAAAAAAAAAAAAAAAAAAAGCTAACTTTTCGGAGCACCAAACCCAAGCTCAAGACCCCGCTGGGCTCCGGCTTGATTTTGAGCACAGCCTTCCTGCAAGGTACGAAAGGCTTCGCCCTCCCACGACTGCTGGCCTGGTCACATGGGCTCCTATTCTTACGGGGAGCCCTGGCCCCTGAGGCTCCGTACAGATTTGAGTCCTGTGTTTGATTGTGTTCGCCTTTAAAAATAATTCTGGACATTTACACAGGGAAGAGGACCCAGAGCGGGGGGGGGGGGGGGATTTTGTTGTCAAATCATCCCTTTCTCTTACTTCCCGTCTGCTTAACCTCTCGTCTCCGACGTAGTCGTGTTGATTGTGGTTAATTTATGTCTAGATCTCTGCTCTCCATACCCGCCCTCAACATAAAGGTAAGTTTGATCATTTGTCGAGGATCACGTTTCCACCAATATTACCGATTTCAGTGGCAGCCTAGAGACTTTATGCTGTGGTTTTCCTTAAGGAGACTTTCCGTGCGCCCTGGCGTGCACGGACAAGGACAGATTTTGCAGGTCAGGCAGAGATGAGAATCTTTGGCAACTCTTGCACTCTTTCGAACATTCTGCAGCGGATAGCATTGCAGCCTTAGTCCAAACAGTTTATGAAGCGAAATAAGGAGGTATTTTAAATATTTATTTAACAAGACATATTTTAAATAACCTACATATGTAAATAGAGCGTTCTTAGCCTGTACATTATTGCCAGGTCGATTCTCATGTTCTGATATATAATTAATTACCGGTTTATTCCTCTGTAAACCGAAGCAGGGAATAAATCAGTGATGCCAGGTCACTGATGTCAGCAAAAATTGTAATACCCTCTTGTCAGTGGGTCTGTGAAAGGGGAAGCGAGACTGCAAAATCTACGGCGGCAGGTGCCACACTGTGTCCAAAGGGCGAGTTTTTACCCCAGTTTTAGTTGCTTCGTCCTGATGTCTAGACTTTTTTCCGGGTGCCCCCTAGGTGGGCCTGGGACGCACATTTTCTAGTTTAACACAAACTCGGAAGGTATACGCAGTGTGATCTACGCATTTTATAGGGTAGGGTCACCTAACGTAGAGGCACACGGTGAGCGTTTGGAGCAACACCACTACAGGCAGAAGCAACAACACAAGTACCAATCATTTTGATTTCTTGTTAGTTGAAAATTTGAATCTTTTTAATGCTTCACCAAAGTCTGTCGTCTTATTTTTAATATATATATACATATAATATACATATGTATATTACATATGTATACGCATATGTGTATGTATACACATATGTATATTATATGTATATATGTGTATATATATGTATACATATATATATATGTATACATATATATATATATATACATGTATATTTCCACTTAAATATCTCTCTTCTAAACTTTTCCACTGACAATCTCTAAAGGACAAAAGGGTTGACCGTCAAACTTTTCATGAGTATAAAGAGGTCTCTTTAGGGAATAGAAGTAAACAAAATACGGCATCTTTTCTTTTTAGATTTACTTTCTGACGATGAAGAGTGAATACTCCTCTCAAGGGCCTCAGCAAATTTTTGGTCTGGGTCAGTGACGAGACAAGCACGTTTCGTTTAAACATACTGCGCGTGTGTTCCCAACAACCCAACCCAGGGGCCCGATTTCCAGTGCTGTGAATTAGCTTGCCAGCTTCGTTCTCGCCAGTAGATTAGCAATATTCATTATCTTGGCCCGTGGCCAAAACATCTGGAAACTTTAGTAGGAGAATCATTTAAAATAATTCGTTCGTGCCATTGTGACAAACCAGCCCATTGGTTACCTGACCTTTTCACCATCACCCACTTGTCTTGCCATGTGTTTAAACATTTTGGATTAAATTTGCATGAGATCTTCTTGCCATTCTGCATTGGGAGGAAACGTGAAATTTTGGTAAAATAAATATCGGCAGCAATAAAAGGGATTGAATTTTGTGGTTGGGATGACCATCACGTGCATTCTTAGATGTGGAGTCCATCACTTCGCTATGGTATTATTTTGGTGCTTAGAATAAGTGTCCTTTCTGTAGGTGACAGGTCCAGGGAGGTGTAAATTCGTCTTGGCAGCTTCTGAATGAGGGGTCCTTATGCAGTCATACAAAGAGGAAAATTAAAGGTTAAAATTCGCTCATCCACCCTCTTCCAGATTCTCTCTAGAGCTTCAGGAGGTGTCTGGAGCAATAATTACTTTGGTGTAAACACAGAAGGGCTCAGGGGATTGTTTTTTTAGAGTTTTAATACATTTTTAGATTTGCCATAACCAGTATATTAGTTTCTAGAAGAAAAGAAAATGTTGATTCAGTGTAAGCCTCCATATCAGTGTGGGAAGAGAACTTTCTCCCAAAGATAGATAGTAGCAATACAATAATCAGATTGTCTTCTCCTGCAATATTATCAAGATCAGTAATTCTATTTTTACCCTGTGTTATTTTGAAAGGTCCTGTGAAAGGTGGGCCACACCTACTTTTTAAACATTTTGTTTTAATTGTTAAAATTTTTTTATTTTATTTATTTTACTCCTCATGCTACGTGCAGGGAAAACCCTGGGGATTATGTATAACACCGGCATAAGAAGACTCAGAAAGGTGAAGAGAAGAAGGCAGACCGACCAGGAATCTCAAGTCCCAAGGAATGACACAATGGTCAGTTTTCTGAGTTTTTGCTTTTTTGTCATATAGATTAGGCCTGGAGTTAAAGAAGCCAACAGCTCAAAGCAAATGAATGAATGAATGAATGAATAAATAATAGAATAGATTAGAATACAATAAAATAGAATATCAACAGCTCAAAAATAGTAATAAACACTGACAAGAGGACACCCAACAAAAGCCTGTTTTCTCTAGCCAAAGGACCAGGAAAAGGACAACCTCACAAGGCGTAAACCATTTGGACAAAAACCACTCTACCCTAGCAAACATCACAAACACCAACTGGCTGATGTCAGAGAAGGCTGAGTAGGGAGCTGGGACTTTCATCCCTGCTACAACAAAGAGCTCTTACCCCTGTGGCGTCGGTGAAGGTCATATACAGCGCAGTAACAGGCATTCCTGCCCCTCCAGTAAGGGAAGTATCACTGGAGGTCTACTGGGGAGCTGGAATAGCCCACCCAACAGTAATGAGGAACACTCTCCCTCCCAGATGTCAACAGAAGCCAGTGGAGAAGCTGAATATCTACCCCCATCTGGCAGTAATGAGGAAACACATCACCCTTCTACCAGCATGGTGTCAGAGGAAGCCAGTTAAAGGAAGCCTTTTAAATAAGATCCAGAGTCTCATAACATGCTACCCAAATGTTCAGGATTCAATCCAAAATCACTCATCACACCAAGAACAAGGAAGAACCCAAATTGAATGAATAAAAGACAATAGATGCATGCTAACATCAAAATAACATAGATGTTAGAATGATCTGACCAAGATTTTAAAGTAGCTATTATAAAAATGTTCCCCTGAGCAATTACAAACATTCTTGAAACTAATGACAAAAATATTAAGCTTCAACAAAGAAATAGGAGCGCAGAGCAAAAATGAAAAGATGTATAAATGAACCAAATGGAAAAACTTTTGAGCTGAAAAATACACAAAAACACAAAAACTCAACGTTATGGGCTCAACAAATAAATGGCGGAGACGGTGGGAAGGATCAGTGAACTGGAAGGTAGGACGATATATTGCCTAAAATGAACAGAGAGGGAGTAGACTGAAAGGGAAAATGAACAGAACTTCAAGGACCTGGGGGACAATTATGAAAGCTCTAACATTTGCAATACCAGACTTCTAGAAAGAAAGAAGAGGGCAGGCCTAAAAATGTCCTTTAAGAAATAAAGGCTGAAATCTTCCTAAAGACATAAACTTTCAGATTTGAAAAGCTGGGTAAATTCCAGACAAGATAAACTTGATGAAATTCTTACCAAGACACATCATAGTCAAACTTCTGAGAACTAAAGACAAAACAAAAATAAAAACAAGCCCTCAAAAGACAGTGGGGGGAAAAAAAGATCAAGACAGTCTCAAGTGAAAGAAAACTAAGAAAATGTGTTGCCAGTAGACCTACCCTAAAAGAATGGCTAAAGAAATTGTCTAACCAGAAAGGAAATGACAGAAGGACTTCTGGATCATCAGAAAGGAAGAAAAAACTCAGTAAGCAAAACTATGAGTAAATATAATTGGTTTTTCTTTTCTTCTTGATTTTTCTAAATTACGTTTGAGAGTTGAAGGAAAAATTATGACTGTCTCATACGGTTCTAAGTGTATACAGAAGAATTATCTAACAACTGTTTTATAAAAGGGTGACTTTGGAGTCGATCTTTTACACTTCACTCACATGGCTAAAAAGAGTATTAAAGTAGATTGTGATAATTTGTGAATATAGAGTGTAATACCTAGAGCAACCACTGAACAAGTTATGCAACGGGATACATTAAAAACGCATAATAAATAAAAATAGAATTATAAAAATGCCAATAACTTATAGAAAGCAGAACAAATAACACAAACGAAAAAGAAAACAAAACAAAAATAAGTTGATGTCAGACTTTAGTACTAACAGATCAATGGTTATATTAAATGTAAAAGGTCCAAATATACCAATTAAAACAGATTGACAGAATGGGTTAAAAAAAAAAACATAACCCAACTGTATGCTGTCTACAAGAAACTCACTTCAAATATAAAGCTATAGATAGGTTGAAATAAAAGGGAGGAAGAAGATATATCATGTAAACATTAGGTGATGTACTGATAAAAGGGTCAATACGCAAGTAAGACTTAGAAATCCTAAATGAGTGTTCACCAAACAACAGTTACCAAATATATGCAACATCAACTGATAAAACTTGGAAGACAGATAAATTCACAATTATAACTGGAGAGTTGCATCCCTTTCTTGACAATTGATGGCACACATAGACAGGAAGTCACTGAGGGTATAGAAAAACACCATCAACCAACAGGATCCGATTGACACGTGTAGAATGTGTAACAATAGCATAATGCATGTTCTTTCCAAGGGCTCACAGAGCACATACTCAGATAGACCAGGGGTGCCCTGGTGGCTCAGTCGGTTAAATGTCCAATTCTTGATTTGGCTCAGGTCATGATGTCACAGTTGTGAGATTGAGCCCTACATCCAGCTCTGCACTGAGCATGGAACCTGCTTGAGATTCTCTCTCTCCTCTTCCTCTGCCCCTCTCCTGCTCAAGCATGCACTCTTTCTCAAAATAAATAAACACTAAAAAAATACATATTCTGGCCATAAAACAAACCTCAACTAGTTGCGGGACAGAGTAAAACAGTGATGAGAAAAATATTTGTTCGGCAACAACCTATTAGGAGAATTAAAAGACAAGCTACACACCGGACGAAAATTTTGTAAGGCATGTATATCCAACAAATGATTTGCATCTAGAGTATGTAAAGAACCATCACAACAGTTAAAAATTAGCACAAGAAAAGATGTTTTCCATCATTAGCCATTAGAGAGATCCAAATTAAAACCACAGATATAATCACATTCTACACGTCTGAAGGGCTAAAATAAACAATAGTGAAAATAACAAATGCTGACAAGCATACAGAGAAACTGGATCATTCATAAATTGCTTATGGGAAAGTAAAATGGTACAACAACGCTAGGAAACAGATTGGCATTTTTTAAAACATCTAAACATTCAACTACCTTATGATCCAGCAATCGCACTCCTGGGCATGTATATCAGATCAATAAAAACGTATGTTCACACAAAAACTTGTACATGAATGTTGACAATACCTTTATTTGCAAGAGCCAGCAGCTGGATACAATTCAGATACCCTTCAGTGGGCAAATGGTTAAAGAGACTGGTGCATGCATAATAATAAAAAGGAACTCATTGTTAATACGTATGATAACAACCTGTAGGAATCTCCAGCGAATTAGAATTACAGTGAGTGACGGAAATCAATTTCAATGTTTGTAATTTTACATAAGATATACATTCAATTTTGTTTTTGATATAAAAATATATTCAATTTCAGTAATGTTCTATAAATGGAATTAAACAAATGTTACACAGTGTTTAATTCCATTTATGAAACATTACTGAAATGACAAAATTACAGAAATGGAGAAGAGAGCGCGTGTTAAGGAAGACGTAAGCGTGAAGGGAAGTGGGTATGGTTACAAAAGGGCAATATGAAAGATCCTTATGATGATTGAAATGTTCTGTATCCTGACTATATCAATGTCAATATCCTGTTTTATTATAGTTTACTATTAATTTTCAAGATGGTACCATGGGGGGAAATTGGGGAAAGTAGCACTCTGTATCATTTCTCACAATTGCATGTAAATCTAAAACTACCTTAAAAACTTTTTAATTAGGGGCGCCTGGGTGGCTCAGGCTGTTAAGCACCCGTCTTCAGCGCAGGGCATGATCTCCTGGTCCGTGAGTTCGAGCCCCGCATCAGCCTCTGTGCTGACAGCTCAGAGCCTGGATCCTGCCTCAGATTCTGTGCCTCCCTCTCTCTCTGCCCCTCCCCTGCTCATGCTCTGTCTCTGTCTCTCTCTCAAAAGGAAATAAACATTTAAACAGTTTTAATTTTAAAAAATGTCCTGCAAGACATGTAATCAACAGTTCAGTTACCCTGGGCTTAAAGTAAAAAATAAATAAATAAATAGATAGATAAATAAATAAATAAATAAATAAACAAACAAGCAAAATAAATAAATAAATAAACAAACAAGCAAAATAAATAAATAAATAAATAAATAAATAAATAAAATATTTGGCTGTAACACTTTAATCTTCCACAGCCCTGGGCAAATACCTTCAGTCACTATGAGCTTCCTTCTCCATCAGGTAAATGGCCATAATAATACCTGTCTATTTATTTTACTAGCTGTAGTCAGGATAAAATGACCACATAATAATGATTCTAAACGTGTTTCCTAATTTTTTAAGTCTCACAAGAAAAAGAACTAACGCTTGTTGGTTTGTCGGACACAAACAGTGCCCTGGGCTATAAGCTGAGTTAGATGCATCCCTTAGTTTGTATCTATATGGTAGTATGTTACGTGAAACTTTTAAAGGCCTGGCTCCTATAACTTCATGACAGACTGGGTGGCATTTAGAGCAGCGTCACTAAAGAGAAATTCCTGTCTTTCATCCTGTCTGTCTCACGCGCTCAAGAGTTTCCAAGTCCAGTGTCTGTGCTGACTCTCGGCTCCGATTTCTTCAATATGCTGCAACTCCAGGGACCCTCTGACCCTCCTTTCCTCCAACATGCCAAGCCAAAGCTTCCATCTTGGCCCCTCCCTATCGTTTCCCTTGCCTGGTACACCAGCTATCTGTTGCCCCCCCCCCCACCTCCCTGTTTTGCATTTTCCCCTCAGCACTGGCTCCTTTCCATTGAAAAATTAGACCACGGGGCTTGGTCCCTTTCTCTTTCAGGTACCCCCCCCCAACATTGTGCCTGTAGATTGGAGAAAGACAAAAGAGTTTGTGGGTATCAGGGTGATCCTTTTTACATTTCATTTATTAACGCCATTGTACAATTGAGGAAACATGAGTGATCTACTGAGAACACCCAGCAATGTTAATTTAGGTTACGTAGGAAATATCTAATTGACAAGGGAATGGATAAGTCCGCATTTTGCATGGAAGGTTTTTTTTTTTTTTCTCTCTTTTCTGGTTTGTGCCGTGACACTACGTTTCTAAAATTCCATTTATGTGTTCACTTACTCACGTGTTTCTTCATTCATGAAGTCATTTCATCACTCATTCAACAAGAACCTAACACCCGCTAATGGCAAGGCCCTGTGCTGAACCCTAGGGATACGAAGGTGCGTAAAATATAATCTGGAGAGCCACACACGAGAACAATAATAATGACAATATGGTTCATGACACAAGAGGCATGAAGGTAGCCTGGGGACACAGAGGGGGAGGCACTTCACCGTGGAGCCTTCTGGGTTACCTGGAGAAAGTGGCAAACTCAGATGCCTGCAGCGGCCAGGCATGGGACAAACTCCCACGGTGGGGACTGAGGGAACTGTTCCGACAAAATTGAGGTAACAAATCTGATTTGCGAGCATAATTCGCTCAGGAAACATGCTTGTAATCCAAAGCACTTGTATGTCAAAGCGAATTTCCCCATAAGAAATACAGGAGACTCAGATGATTCGTTCCACAACCCCAAAATATTCATATAAAAATGATTAGAGCACTGTAATAGAATACACCATAATAAAGAAAATACAAAATATAAAGAAAAATTAATTAACCTGCCCTTGCCTTTGAAAACCTTTGTGGCTCGAGTGAGGGAGACAAGAGAGAGGAAGGTTATCGCGTAGGACGACTTTCACGATCACTACCGGGATCGCTGCTGTCCGTTGGCTCAAAGGAATCTTTTTCTTTTTGCGCAACGTTAACAAGGAACCTATCCAATGACACTTGCTTTTGCCTCCTTTTGAAGATTTCACGGACATGTGACATCGCATTCACAATCACCCACAATCCCGCAGCAAGAGAGAGAGAGAAGAACCATTGGTTCAGTTGTGATCACGTGACATTCGACATCACGTACCATTTGTCTTGCCAGACGACGTTCGTTTCTCCAGTTAAAAGTGACTAGAAATGTTTGCTCGTCTTGTGAAACACTCGAAGAACAAGTTACTCATTCAGTCCAAGGATTTACTGTGTATAGAAATGGACCTAGCATTCTAGAAACTGGGAACATTAGAAATAATGGTGGCTGTATCCTGTGGGGCCCACCTTCAATGAGCAGCTCACACATGGCTTATTGCCGTGCCTAATACAAGACTCCAGGCCTTCCTTATTTCTCCTCGGATCCAGTACAATAACCTCCCATTTAGTCTCCCTGTTTCCACTCCGGCCCCCCACCGCCTTTCCTACATTCAGATATCAGGGGGAGACGGAATGCGCACATCAGTGCTGTATTCAACGACTCCCCACGTCACTCAGAGTGAAAGCCAAAGCCCTTAGCTTGGTATGAAGCCACATTTCTTAGCTGAACATTAGCATACTCCAGGGAGCTTCTAAAGTGTCAGCAGCTGGCCCTGAAGCCCTGAAATTCTGCACAATCTAAGGTGGCGCCTAGGCACAGCCACGCCATTTTCTCCCCCCAGCTCGCTTGGTTTTGTCCGAGCATTAGCTTTGCAGACAGACCTTCGCTGACACCCAGACTGGGCATCGCTGTCATGTTCTCTTGCCTCTTTGCTTTTTCTCATGGTGCGCTTCATAATGCACGTGTCTACTTACTGGTTCATGTGCTTGCAGCCCCTCCCCCAGCCCCCCCCCCCCAGAAGACCAGCCTATGAGGGCAGATATTTTTACCTCTTTTGCTTATCAGTCTGCTCCCAGGGCCTGTACAAGTGCCTGGGGAACACAGGAGGCATTAAATAAATAAACTTGAATATAGGTAGAATGGCAATGGTGGGTGGAGGAAGGGGTTTAACACATTCGAGGGACGTGAATGGAGAGTGGCAACAGGGAACAGAAAATGATCCAGAAAACTGGAGGAGGCTTCGTAAAAAGTAAGGAGTCAGCATGTTTTTCCTTAAGAAGATGGTGTACCTTGACCACTTTATTCTATTCTATTCTATTCTATTCTATTCTATTCTATTCTATTCTATTCTTAAATGTTTATTTATTTACTTTGAAGAAGAAAGTGAGCATGAACAGGGGAGGGGCAGAGAGAGAGAGAGAGAGAGAGAATCCCAAGCAGGTTCTACACTGTCATTGCAGAGACCTACATGGGGCTCGATCCCACCATCTGTGAGATCGTGACCTGATCAAGAGTCAGACACTCAATGGACTGAGCCACCCAGGTGCCCCAAACCTTAACCGTTTTAAACGAGAGGATTTCCCAACCACATCTGAATTTTAGGAAACTCACTCTTACTGTATTTGGGGGACGAATTAGTCCCCAGTAGGGTTAAAATGGCTGGAAATAGCCAGCAGGAAACTCTTGTAATCATAATGAGAAAGTCTGAACAAAGAAAAGACACATTTGAACATCTCTCTATGGAATGAAGGGGAAACGGAGTCCTACACGGGTTTGTGTTATCTAATTTAGTGACAGACGGAACTGTGAAGGAGTGGTCACTTGTATTTTAGCCTTTGTAATTCACTGTTTCTCTTTTGCAGAAGTTTACCTTTGACTCCCAGTCTCCCTCTCTATTCCGGTTAAACACAAATGAAAACAGGTAAAAAATACAAATTTAAGGGGTCCCTGGGGGGCTCAGTCAGTTAAGCATCCAACTTCAGCCCAGGTCATGGTCTCATGGTTTGTGGGTTCGAGCCCTGCGTCGGGCTCTGTGCTGACAGCTCAGAGCCTGGAGCCTGCTTTGGATTCTGTGTCTCCCTCTCTCTCTGCCCCTCCCCTGCTTACACTCTGTCTTTCTGTCTCTCTGTTTCAAAGATGAACAAACATTAGGGGCACCTGAGTGGCTCAGTCAGTTAAGCGTCCGACTTCAGCTCAGGTCATGATCTCACAGTTCGTGGGTTCGAGCCCCGCGTCGGGCTCTGTGCTGACAGCTCGGAGCCTGGAGCCTGCTTTGGATTCTGTGTCTGCCTCTCTCCCTGCGCCTCCCCTGCTTGTGTTCTGTCTCTTTGTCTCTCTCTCTCTCTCTCTCAAAAGTAAAGAAATGTTAAAAACAATTTAAAAAATACAAATTTAAGGCACCTCCGTAGCTTGTTTGGTGCCACTGCTGTATTTCCTACGCAAGGTGTGAGTGATCGCAGTGTCTCTCCTTTTACATCCTTGCCTTATAGATTGTCCCACACATTTATTATCCTCATGTGAAAAAATGCCTCATAACATCTGTGTCTGTTCTAAATCTCTTCCATTTTCCATTTATGCGCCATTGTCCTATAATCTGTTCAAAGCTGAAAATAGAATTAAGGTATGATCTTAGCACAACCTCTAGTGATTAATGTTATTACTGTTTTTTTTCCCCCAAATGAATAAACTCACAATCAATGAGAAAAGATCCATCTGTAAAAGAACCCCCAAGGAGACCTCAACCCCTTACCCTTCCAGCTTCTGTAAATGTGTCCTCCCAATGTTCTGTAGAGTCCCTCCCCTCCTCCCCACCATTCATTCAACCCAATCTTACTTTGGTTAAAGAAGTAAATCTAATTAAAGGAGCCCGGGAAATGGAAACTGTTTTGCGAGTTAAGGATGCTGGATCTGTGTTACTTTCACCAGCGACTGGGCTTACAAGATGGAAAATTCCTTGGGCCGCTAGGCAAAGCACTCTCAATGTTGTTGAAACATCTGGTTTTCTTTGTGTAAAATCCTTTCCACGAGGTGGGCGAAGGTTTTTATTCTAATTGAATTTGTAGTTAATTCCAGATAAAGATGAGTTGCTTTTTGCTGATGCTGTTCAAATCAGGGGTCCCAGCACCTCCCCCGATGCCAAAGCTCCTTTCTACTCAAAAGTGATCAAAAGTAGTGGTAGTTCTTTGGTTTCAGTGAATCTCTATTTGTTTATACGTTTACGGCCGAAGGATAATTTCTGATGCACACCATTCCTGACTTGGTCTTTTGAGTCCTGCGTGATAGAAATTGAAGGGCCGACTTTAATGTCTTAAATGCAGTGGTTCTAACCGATTCAGCAAGGGCTGAATTTGAAGATGGCTTCGATTTGAAGATGGCTTACCACTCTCCCTGTGAATGTTTATCTGGTGTTAGTTGATCCCAAGCAATGCGTTTATGCTCTTAAACCACTTAAAAGAAACGAAGGGGTCAAGCTTTCCAATATGTGCTGCAAAATTTGTTAAATTAATACGTGGCTGAACAAAATAAATATAAGGCTTGTAAGTCACCCAGCGCCCTTTGCCGTGCCTCCTAAATGATAGATTTCTGCCTGTACCAGTGGTCTTTGGGAGACAATGTTTCCTTGAGTTTACATTTTGGATGCTGTGAAATAAAGGAAGATTATTTAAATTATAATTTGTTTCTTTTCCAGCCAACCCTGGGTGAATGAACCCTCCCTGCCCTTCTCTCTCCTTCCTATAGAACTTTATTTGGGACTATAGAATAGAAACTAAAACCAGGACATAAAATCAGAAGTCAGAATAAGGAAAAAAAAAAAAAAAGGCTTTCCATAGCTTATCAGGTAGCCTGAAATCTATCACTGTTCCCTTTCGGGTCACTTATCAAAGGCAATTTCCGCCCCCCCCCCCCCTTTGTTTTGAGGCTTTGGACCTAGAAGAAGGCAACCACTTCTCTAGAAGCAGGGGAGAGTTGTCAGTCAAAATCCATGAGCACAGACTTTAAAGAAATTTTGCCAGTTTCAAAGATAACCGATAAACTCTTTGTAAGTTTTCCGATTCTTATTACTCTTAGAGGCAAAGCCTGAATTTTAACTGGTCTTCTAAAAGGGATCTGCACTGATTCTTCTAGCCAAGTTAGTTCTCTTCCATCTGGACATTTTAAGATGCAGCATGAACATTTACCTATAGTTTCACGTTTTAAAATCCATTCACACTCTCTCCAAAACCTTCTGCTGTTTATCTGAGCACTTCAAGGGCAGGAGGAACATGACTAATTCATTCCTACAATTTGGTAGATACTCGATAAGTGATTTCTTACTTAATAACCTCAAATGGTTATAGAAGAGGGAAAAATGTATTTCTCTTTATTAGCCAACGTTGCAAGCCATTACATGCAATAATGAGACATGTTGCCTAGGGTAGGTAAAAGTAAATACAGTAGGAAAAGAAACTGCTATCTCAGGGTAAGAGTAGATTGCTTTAAATTTGTCTCTGATATAAATTACACTGCAACGAACATCCATGGGAAGAAATTTTTCAGTGCATCTGGGGTTATAGCTATAATGTTAATTTCATGGCCGATGGGTATAAACTTCACTTATCCACATTCTTCATAGCATTGCCTATTGTAACTAAGTTTGTTAATAATTGATAGACGAAAGTGATACCTCTTTTTTATTTTGTTATATACAAATACATGTCCATATTACACATATAAGTATTATTTCTGTCTCTATATGTATATATATACGCATATAAGTATTATCTATCTGTATCTATCTATCTATCTATCTATCTATCTATATCTATCAATCTATCATTTATCTATATCTATCTATCTATCTATCTATCTATCTATCATCTATATCTATCTATCTATCTATCATCTATATCTATCTATCTATCTATCCATAGAGTCTGGGAAGGATTATTGGCCCCGATTTTTTACCCCTGATACCTGTACCCCTGATCTGCTATTCACCTTTGCAATACACTTTTCCAAAAGGTAGAATATACTTCTCTTGGCTTTTGCAGTGAGACTTTCTTTTTGGCCAATGTGAAGTGAGAAGATGAAAAAGGACTCGAAATGACATTTTGGGGCCGGTTGTGTGTCCTTGTTTTTAAACCATCCACATGGCCCACTTGTCTGCTGGTCCCTAGAAGAGGAGGGGTCCCAGGCAGAGTAAATCAACTCCAGGAAACTTGTAACATGAAGCTGAACCGTGCCACTTGCCTCAGAAAGTCATGACCAAAAAGTAAATGCTTAATTGTTACCTACCACTGAAAGTCTGAGATTTGTGATGCCCGAAGAGTCAACTGCTACCTATACCTAACGTGAGCTTGTTACTGGGCGCATACGACAGGAAGTAAGAGCGTAACGAGACTGCGTATAATGCATTGAGAGAAAAGAATACAATATAAAAATATTATTTGTATATAATATCAGTTGATGATTTGATTTGATGAAAACAAAATCAGTAAAGAATAGAAAATGGCGTGGCATGTGAAAGGTACATCTTTGATTGCCAATAAAGTTGAGTATTTCATATTTTCCTTTCTAAAATGTGCCTCACTGTGACTTTCCAAGTTTTCTTTAGGTTATTCGTCCTTCTTTAAGTTGTCATTATTTTTTATGTGTGGCTGGCATTTACATATTAAATATTTTATATATTGGCTACGATAAAAGTGCAGATATATCTCCTAATCTGATTAAGATTTTATATTTTGTTACATAGAAATTCTTTAAATAGTAAATTAAGTCTTTTGTTTTATGCTTTACTGCATGTTTAGGAAATTTTTACATTTCATTTTTTACAACTTAACCTTAATTGCCAGTGGCTAATTTTGGTATGTAATGCAAGGTAGGAAATGAACTCTATCTCCAACGTTGCCAAAAGTTTTCGTTAACAATGTTTAATGAATTCAACAGTCCCCAGTTGATGTGAAATGTTGCTGCTACTGCCATGAAACAGGAATTGGGTGTCTTGCATTTTTATTGTTGTGTAATCACAGCCACCAATATTGTGCCTTGATGATATGAAATGATATCAAGAATTAGGTATGAGATGACTTCCCGTAGCTTTTTTTAAAGTTTATGTATTCATTTTTGAGAGAGGGAGAGCAAGCAGGGGAGGAGCAGGGAAAGAGGGAGAGAGAGAATCCCAAGCAGGCTCCGTGCTGCCAGCGCGGACCCAGATGTGGGTCTTGAACTCACGAACTGTGAAATCATGACTTGAGCGAAAATCAAAAGTCAGACACTTAGTGGATTGAGCCAGCCAGGCGCCCCGAAATTATATTCAATACAAAAAGCAGATAACTTATGTGACAAAGTTTGCCCCTGTGTCTTATGCCCCCAATTCTATAAAATCAGTACACACACACAAACATATGTGAGGAAGGTTAAAAAAAATTGAAAATATTAGTGACCCCTAATTCTGTGTGGATAAAAAGATAAGGAATAATTTTTATTTATTCTTCACTGTTTTCCGTGTTTTCTGAATTTTCTACAGTAGACATATAATACTTCTGTACTCAGAAACAAAAACCACTAAGGAATTTTTTTTTAACTCTTTATTTATTTTTGAGACAGAGAGAGACAGAGCATGAATGGGGGAGGGGCAGAGAGAGAGGGAGACACAGAATCGGAAGCAGGCTCCAGGCTCTGAGCTGTCAGCCCAGAGCCCGACACCGGGCTCGAACTCAAGGACCGCGAGATCGTGACCTGAGCTGAAGTCGGACGCTTAACCGACTGAGCCACCCAGGCGCCCCAGGAATTTTTTTTTTTTAAGTTTAAACAAGACTCCAATAACTCACCAAGTTCTATTAACTAGAACGTCACATTGATTTGCTTGTTTGTAGATTAAAGAAAAAATTATTTGTTGATTCTTAAAAAAAAAAAAATCATATGAAACGTCATTCAGCTTGTCCTTAGCCAAATATATATATATATTTATTTATATTTACATTTACATTTATATTCATATTTATATTCATATTATATAAACATATCATATACGAGATATATTTATATAACATATAATATATAAATATATCATATACAAGATATATAATATACTAATATATACATGTTATATATAGAATATATATATTTCTAAATACATAATATATATTTATTTTATATTTATTTAAATTTCCTTCCCTCTTTCTTTGACAAGTCATCTCCCAGCTATCTTCCTGCTGTTCTTGGAAGTAAGGTCTATTTTATTTTTACCTTAGGTGTAAATAATTCTCAGTATGGGCCAAGACATGAGGCAAGGCTAAAAGTAGCTGGCTAGGGCAAATTCCACTCTTTGATAAGAGAAATAAATTTATTTTAATATTCCTCTTTCCTTTCTAGAGAGGTTTTGTGTAGACACGGAGAGAGCTTCTCTACTTGAAGAGAAGTCGGGCTCCATGGTTTTTGAGGATCCACCCGGTGCTGTAGTTGGGTAAGTCTTAGACTATCAAGAGAAGGCATGGAGAGGGCCCGCAGCGCGGAGGCTCACTCTTGAGGGGAAGCCCAGGGAAAGATATGTTTACAAAGTGGGTGGAGAATCCTTGGCCCCACTGCTGCATCCCAGGAAGTAATAAGAACTAGGAATTAACTATGGCCTCTCCTGCCACATGTCAAAGTTAATTCTGTTTCCAATGAGCCTTAATTATGCCAGTGAAGTTTAGGGCTTAACAGACAGAACCTGTTCCCTGAAACTGTAACTTTTATTGTGAGGACTGAGAAAGATTTAAAATCAAGTTCCCTTTAAATGTGAACTTCATCTGAAGCTACCATATTAATTGTTGAGGCAAAAACAAAAAACAAAAGCAAAAAACCCTACATCTCTCTCGTAGAGTGGTTGGCTCATTGTCATTCCATCAGTGAACATGCTTACCCCTGAGAAAACCCAAATCTTCAAGAAGACTTCGGGTTCTGATTTTTTGAAATTGGTGAACTCAATTCCTGTACTAATTTTTTTTAATGTATGATTTTTGGGGAGGATCTAAAACCTAGCAACCTTGCAAACAGTTGTTATTTTTCTTTTTTGTTTGTTGATGGTTTTCTTTGTCCTGTGAAGCCTTTGGAGTCCGGTGTAGCCCCAAAAGTGTATTATTTTTGCTTTTGTTTTCCTTGCCTGAAGAAACATATCCAGAAAAATGTTGGTAAGACTGATGTTAAAGAGTTATTGCCTATGTCTTGATTACCTTCTTGATTACTATAGCTTTATAGTAAGTCGTTATAGTAGGGAAGGCTTATAGTGTGTCAGGTAATATTACTGCTCCAACTTTCTTCAATATTGTTTTGGCTATGAGTCTTTGCCACTCTACATAAACTTTTAAATCAGTTTGCCGATATCCATGAATAACTTGCTGGGATTTGAATTAAAATTACATAGAATCTATAGATCGATTGGGGAAGAATTAGAATCGTGACAATATCTAGTCTTCTTATCCATAAGTATGAAACATGTCAACATTTATTTAGTGCTTTGATTTCATTTATCACCATTTTATAGTTTCCCTCATATACATCTTATCCATATTCTGTTACATTTGTACCTAAGTATTTCATTTTGGGGGGTACTAAATGTCATTAATCCTGCCTTTTTAGTTCCAATTCCAGTGTTTGTTTTTTGTATGTAGGAAAGCAGTTGGCTTTTGTGTCATGCAAAATTGCTATAGTTGCTTATTAGTTCCACGAGGGTTTTTTGGTTGCTGTTGATTCTTTTGGATTTTCTACATAGGCAATAATGTCATTTGTGAAGAAGGTAGTTTTATGTCTCCCTTCCCAATATGTATGTTTTCATTTCTTTTTCTTGCCTTATTGCATTAGCAAAGACTTACAGTATGATGTCAAAAAGGAGTGATGAGCCTTATGTCTAATCTTAGTGGGGGAGCTTTGAGTTTCTCACCATGAAGTATGATGCTAGCTATAGATTTCTTTTGTAGATAATCTTTTTTTTTTTTTTTAAATTTTTTTTTCAACGTTTATTTATTTTTGGGACAGAGAGAGACAGAGCATGAACGGGGGAGGGGCAGAGAGAGAGGGAGACACAGAATCGGAAACAGGCTCCAGGCTCCGAGCCATCAGCCCAGAGCCTGACGCGGGGCTCGAACTCACGGACCGCGAGATCGTGACCTGGCCGAAGTCGGACGCTCAACCGACTGCGCCACCCAGGCGCCCCCTTTTGTAGATAATCTTAATCAAGTTGAGAATATTTCCTTCTATTTCTATTTTACTTAGACTTTTTGTCATGAATAAATGTTGCTGTTTGTCAAACGCTCTTTCTATGTCTATTGATGTAATCACGTGATTTTGTTTTTATCCTGTTGACGTGAATGGACTAGTTTGGTATATCTGACATAAACCTACTTGATTGTGGTGTAAACTCTTTTTATACTTTTTTCTAATTTTTAAATGTTTGTGTATTTATTTTGAGAGAGAAAGAGAGTGAATGGGGGAAGAGCAGAGAGAGAGAGGGAGACTGAGAATCCCAAACAGGCTCTGCACTGTCAGCACGGAGCCCTACATGAGGCTCGAACTCACGAACTGTGAGATCATGACCTGAGCTGAAATCAAGAGTCAGATGCTCAACTGACTGAGCCCCCCCCAGGGGCCCCTCTTTTTATACTTTTGTGATTTCAGTTTGCTAATGTTTTGTTGAGGATTTTTGCATCTATGTTTATGGGAAATATTGGTTTGTAGTTTTCTTTTCTTGTAATTTTTTTTTCCTGTTTTGGGTATTAGGATAATACTGGCCTCTAGATGCACTAAGAAGTCATGAACTCTTCTGAAAAGATTGTAAAGAATTGGTGTAATGTCTTCCTAAACTCTTTGGTGTGATTCACCAGTGAACCCATCCGGACCTTGTGTTTTCTGTTTGGGAAGGTTATTAATTATTAATTATTGATTCAATTTTTTCAGGAATATAGGTCTGTTCAGATAATCTGTTTCTTCTCGAGTGAACTTTGGCAGAATACGTCTTTCAAGGAATTGGTTTACTTTTTTCTAGATTATCAAAGCACTGTGTTTTTTGAATTCCCATAATCAGTCAATTCATTAGGTTGATATTTTTACTTAGGAGAACTCTGCTGCATTGCAAAAATGTAGAACACGGCTTGGGTAAATATGCTATTCACATGTAGTGATACTTATTCAGTTATTTAGATTAGATGCTTATCATCTTGAAAAGAGAGGAAGAATGGAAGATGGGAAGTGAAACTGTTTAAAATGATGCATTGTGGTAAAAATTCAGAGGTAAATATATCGGCCAACAGGGTGAACTGGGAGGGACTAGGGTAATAGAAAGTCACTGGATGCCTAGTGGCAGGCGATTGGAGAGGGCAAAGCACTAAGGGGATTGTTCTAGAAATTACTGAGGTCAGACTTCACTTTTGTGGATTGGATAGCAGAAAAGAAAGTGGACTTTTTGAGATTAGAATGGGTTTCACTTAGAGAAGTTACAACTTCTCTAAGCATTTGTTTCCTTGTGGGCATTCTAATAACAGTAGAGATACCAAGGGGTTGGTGAGAAATTCACATAAGGAACTGTGTTAAGGGGTGTCCTAGGTTTGATATTGTAAATGCCATTCGGTAATGTTTTGAGGGAATATTCACCTACGAAACGAAACAAGAGAGGACGAGGAAATTTGCGTAGATTAATAGCGACCAGCTTAAACAAAACACATATCATTAGTTTACCGTCTGAGTTTTATTTTTCAATATAGAGGACGGCCAAGCCTCTGTTATATTAAAATCCTCATGACATGTTTTGCATGAGCTAGATTGTAAACTTGCAACTGACTTACCAAATTCTTAGCTGGAGAGACAGTTTGTCCCACCTGCCCGTGTTTCTTGTTGGACAACTGAAAGCCTCCCTTCTTTCTCTTTGACGTGGTTAATTCTCAAAAGCCATTGGTGATTTAGGAACCTTTCTGAAAAAAAGCACTCGTGGGGTAGAAAAGCAGGAGTCACATTTTAAAATATGCCCTATCTCCTTAGACTTAAGGGACCACAAGAAGAACAAAACGATTTGAAGGAAAGAACAAGTAAGAAAGTTCAAGCTTTTCTTTCTTTCTTTTATTTTATGAAGCCACATGGCGACCGATCACTGATGCTTTCTAAATGCGCATCACTCGGTGTAAATAAGTGGAAATAGATAATACAGAGCTGCCTGAAGTCAGCCTAACATTTAGCAGCAAGTGCAGGGCGGTTAAAACTCGAGGCAGTCACGTCTGAAAATTTGCAGGCATCTATTCCTTTAAGGGGCTTTGCTTATGTTAGTTCTGCTTTTTTTTTTTTAAACAGTTAGTGTTTTTCTTTTGAAATAATTAAAGGGAAAGGAAGTCTAAAGAGAGACGAAGCGACATCCAATATTCCCTAATAGCCTCTTGTTGCTTTAGGTGATCGGTATACTTAATTAAGGAGGGTCCTGGGTCTATCATCAAGCAGGGCCTGACCTGGGGGGTGGGAAGGGGTGAGCTGTAACCTGACCGAGCCCAGGTGTGTGCCTGCAGGTTACACTCTGGGAAGACATGTGGCCCCAACAAGCCTTTCCCAAGTCTGGCCATGCCTTTTAAGTCTTCCAGGTCTTCTCGAATGTCCACATTCTCTCATGCTTAGGCCAGGTCGGCATGCTTTCCTTTCGGTTGTGATTTTCAAGTTGGAAAAGGAAGTGCATCAGGTTAAGAGGCTTGTTTAAGGCTGGAAAGTCTGTGGCAGAGAACAGAACTCATCTCCTGTGACTGCCGGTGGCTGCTTCATTTGCTACCACGGGGTGAGTGCCCCTTAAGCACACTCTCACCAATCCACAAATACTAGTTATTTAAAAGAATGTTTTCTTCTTCTAGGGCATAGCGTTATTTTTTAAAATTCTTTTTTTTAACGTTTATTTATTTTGGAGACAGAGAGACAGGGCACGAGCGAGCGGGGAGGGGCAGAGAGAGAGACACAGAATCCGAAGCAGGCTCCAGGCTCTGAGCTGTCAGCACAGAGCCCGAGGCGGGGCTCGAACCCATGAACCGTGAGATCGTGACCTGAGCCAAAGTCGGAGGCTTGACCGATGGAGCCACCCAGGCACCCCAATTTTTTTTCTTCCTTCCTTCTTTGCCCCCTCCCCCTTCCTCCCTTCTATCATTCCCTGTCGTCCTTTCTCTTCTCTTTCTCTTCTCTCTCTTTCTTTCTTTCTTTCTTTCTTTCTTTCTTCTTTCTTTCTTTCTTTCTTTCTTTCTTTCTTTCTTTCTCTCTTTCTTTCCCTTCCTTCTTTCTCCCTGTCTCCCTCCTTTCCTTCCTCCACTCCTCCCTTCCTCTCTCCCTCCTTTCCTTCTTTTCTTCTTTCCTTCTTATCTCTCTCTCTTCCTCCTTCTCTTTCTTCTGTCCATCTATCTGTCTACCTGCCTGTATCATAGGTTAAAAAGCCTTTGTTTTTACTGTGCTCCAGAAGACTTGGTCTTTGTGCATCTAGTATGTTTTCCATAAAGAAAACGCAATGGCAGATGGGCTTTGCTATCTGTAAATTTCCCTACACCGTAAGAGGTATTTATTGATAGAAAGACTGTGGATAGATGGGGGAAGCTCCAAAATTCTGTACACAAATAACATTAGTGGGAAAATGAATTCAAGTATCCTCCCTACGGATATTTTTACTGTAAATTGTCCGTGAGCTACAAGATATATTTACAGACAAAAAAATATTAAAAAAAATAAATGATCTTACTTGACATCCAAATAAATGGCCTTAGTTTTCATTTTGAATAAACATCTGCATCTAGTTAGCTAAGTGGTTTACATTTCACTTTTTTTTTTTTAGTAATTCTGTTTATGAAAAGCATTCTAAAACTGATAACGCATTTGCCTGAATTTATAGAGTCAACTGAACTTCTGTTGAAGGTTATCTCCATTGTGAGGATACGTAACATAATTCTTCGGCACTTTGCACCTTAAATCCATGGACCACATGGAGTGACATCCTTTCAAAATATCATGTGAATATCTGCTTCACAGCCATTGAGGTACAGATACCCATCTGGGTAAATCTTACTTGAACTCCGGTGGACTGCCTTATGCTAGCACAATCAGGCAGAACAACTCTATGTTGTGGCCAGATGTTCTAACTCTAACTCTAGTAGACTGAATGTGCACATTTATGTCATAAGGCTTGAGTCGCAAATTCACTTGATATATGACATTTGCACAAATTAATTAACCCTTAAGAGCCTTAATTCAGGGGCACCTGGGTGGCTCAAGTGTCTGACTCTTGATTTCAGCCCAGGACACGATCTCACGGTTCAAGGGATTGAGCCCCAGGTCGGGCTCTGCGTTGGCAGTGCGGATTCTCTCTCTCCCTCTCTGTCTGCCCCCCACCCACTCATACGTGGTTCTCTCTCTGTGTCTCTCAAAAATAAATAAGTCAACATTAACAAAGAGCCTCAATTCATATGTAAAGTAGGAGTTCGGATAAGCACTCGGCAAGATTGCTGATAACGGCAAATGCTCACAAAGTAAATGGTCCAATTCAGCACCTCGTATCAGTAGATGCTCAGTTAATAAATTCCTTGCCCTTCTCTTTTCTGATGTCAGAACGGCTGCTGTTCACCTTTGGGAGCTCCCGTCTGGTCATCTCTTCTACCGTCCTCCGTCCACTCTCCTGTTTCTTCACACTGCCTTTCTTTTATCTTTCCTCCTCTTCCTGTAGAGTTTTGCTTCCTCTCTCCCTCCAAAAATATTTTCTACAGAAAGTAGCAGCTGATTGGAATGTTCTGCTCCTTCTGATGAGTGAACTGAGTAATTGGCATACTGAATCTCCCACTTTACCCAACCTGCTAGTTCAAAACTCTGTTTTGGTGGGGGTTTCTTCAGGGGCTGGTACTCTAAAGAAAACACTTAGAGAAATACTGGATATACAAATGAGGGTGCAGACCTCAAGCATTGTCATCTGACACATTCGTATAGTTCTAGAGTCAGTTAAATAATAGACCATCTTGGGGCGCCTGGGTGGCTCAGTCGGTGAAGCGTCTGACTCCAGCTCGGGTCATGATCTCACAGTTCATGGGTTCGAGCCCCACCTCAGGTGTTGTGCTGACAGCTCAGAGCCTGGAGCCTGCTTCGGATGTCTGTGTCTCCCTCTCTCTCTGCCCTTCCCTGCTCATACTCTCTCTCTCTCTTTCTCTGAAAAATCAACATTAAAAAAAATAGAACATGTTTAGGTAAGCAAATCATAAAAAGTCAATTGAAGCATTTTGATAAGATTCAAGTTAGATTGGGAAGTTACTTCCCATTCTCAAAGTTTATAATAATGATAAATGCACATAGGTCCCACACAATATGTGTTAATTGCTCCCAAGAGTGAAACCATTAATTTTTTTAATGTTTATTTTTTAGTGTGTGTGTGTGTGTGTGTGTGTGAGAGAGAGAGAGAGAGAGAGAAAGAGAGAATGCTAGTGGGGAGGGGCAGAGAGAGAGGGAGATACAGAATCTGAAACAGGCTCCAGGCTCTGAGCTGTCAGCACAGAGCCCAAGGTGGGGCTTGAACCCACGAACTGTGAGATCAAGATCTGAGCTAAAGTCAGAAGCTTAACCAACTGAGCAACCCGGGTACCCCCAAACCAAGATTCTTTTAAATTAAGTTTTAGAGTTATTATTTTTTTTAAAGCGTGGATTCAGCACTTCTCTCTTTGAGCTGCACCGGTCTCCAATTTGTCTTCTTATATAGCCACTACGTCCAAATCAAATTAGATAATCTGGATTCCAAACACCACTGAGAAGGAAAAAAATCCAGAAATGTACTTTCCATCATATCCTGAAACTGTGTGGCCTTTGCTCTGGAACTGAACCATTCCCAATGGGGTAACTATGTGCAACAGCATGCATTCCGTTGACATGCACATTACTTATTTGCGGGGTATGCTATCAACATATCTTTACTTCTGCGGCAAACTCCAGAAACTTCAGTAACATTCATTTGGATAAGTCCACAATTTGTATCCCAAATTCTAAAATGCATGTTCCACTTAATGCACATGTCTTTAACTCTGTTGGTAGGGCAGCTGTTTGCCTGTTTTAAATACAAAGATATAAAGGAGTAGATTAGATTAGATGACACCTTTGAGTCTGTACTTGCTTGATCTAAAGGCCCCGAATTCCCCAGAATTGAAAAACCTCTTCAATCGGATCAGAGAAACTGAAAAAGAATACTTGAAAGCAAGCTTCAGAAGGAAGGAGGGAAGGAAGGCAAGAAGGAAGGAAGGAAGGAAGGAAGGAAGGAAGGAAGGAAGGAAAGAAGTAAGGAAGGCAGGCAAGAAGGAAGGAAGGAAAACCAACACTATTTGGAGAAAGACCCCTTTACATGATATCAAAGCAATGAACTGTTCCTTTTTTAGCTAGGGAGACAGAATATTAAAACAAGCAATGTGTTTATCTTTCTAACAATTTAATAGTGATTATTCTATAAAGATTTAAATTTTTTAACATTATTTATTAATTTTTGAGTGAGAGAGAGACAGAGTGTGAATGGGGGAGGAGCAAAGAGAGAGGGGGACACAGAATCCAAAGCAGGCTCCAAGCTCCAAGCTGTCAGCACAAAGCCCTAAGTGGGGCTCAAACCCACAAACGGCAAGATCATGACCTGAGCCGAAATTAGACGCTTAACCGACTGAGCCATCCAGGCGCCCTGACAGTGAGTATTCTAAACTATAATAGACATCATTGGCTTTTGTCTGTCTACCATTTATTTCCTATTTGTCTGGTAACAGCACCTTGACTTTTTTTTTTTTTAAAGAAATGTCCAGCTCTATTGCATATAGTCTAAGAGTAGCGAAGGATAGTGTCTGTTTTTCCTTGCCTGAAGAGTGGTTAGTGGCTATGCTAATAAGATTCTCTGTCCCAGGAATTTAAATCTTAGCACAGAGAATCTGTATAGAAAGAGACAGGTGATTCTTCTCTGGGAAGTGCCATAAAGAGACTGTTCGTCGGTTCTCAGCCCATTGCTGGACACATTATAGGTGACCTTCCCTACTTTGTTTTGATGGCATTTCCAGAATCCAGTTATTGAATCCATTGGGTCATTCATATGCCCCAGTTCTGTCATCTCAAATGAATCATGACTCTATCAACCAATCAAATGCATAGCCCCTTACCTTTGTTTCAGCTTCTGTGACTTGTCCCGTAAATACAACCCAGCGATCCCCTACCCTACAGGATATTCCTACCTCAGAGTCTCTAGACTGATGAAATTTGCCACTTCCGTGTTACTCTTGACCATTGAAAATGGTTATTTAGTCTTTTTTTTACTGAGATTTAATCTGATAAATAATATGTCAGTAGAACAACCCCCCCCATAAAAAATGCTAGGTAGCCATCGGTTTATGGGATACGAAGCCAAATTATAGAGAAGAAAATAAGCCCTGAGTGACAAAGATACTTGCAGCATTATGTGTCTACAGTAATGGCGGGGGATAGAAGAAGTTTGAAGATTAGGTTCAGTGAAAACTTTTTCCTACCCCCGACCCCAGAAGTGAAACTAAAAATAAAAATTAAAAGAACAAGCTAATGTATGGATCAGAAGATTGCCAAACTATAGCTCATGGCCAAATCCAGCCCCACCCATCCATTTCCCTAGTGTCTACAGCAGCTTTGCACTATAATGGCAGAATTGAGTGATTGTGACAGAGACCACATGGCTGGATTTAACTACATTGTTGAAAGAATATTGTCTGAAAAACTGTGGCAGAATGCCATGTAGGGTATTCACTCCTGTTTTTGAGATTTCCAAAGAGAATAGCATTTGGAAAATCTGGTTATATAAAAGCTTCATTTCTACCACCTGTAAGGCTGTTCTAGTTTGGGTCATTTACCTTCTCTGAGTCTCCATTTCGTCTCTGTAAACCTAAAGTTTCAATAACACCTATTTTTCAGGTTTACAATAAGGGCTATAAGTATGCCCTAGCATATCTGGATATAATCTATGACTTTTTTTTACTTATTTTTTTTAATGTTTATTTATTTTCGACAGAGACAGAGACAGAACATGAGAGAGGGAGGGGCAGAGAGAGAGAGGGAGACACAGAATCCGAAGCAGGCTCCAGGCTCTGAGATGTCAGCACAGAGCCTGACGCGGGGCTCGAACTCATGAACTGTGAGATCATGACCTGAGCCGAAGTCGGACACTCAACCAACTAAGCCACCAGGGCGCCCCGATAATCTATGATGTTAAAACAGTCTTAATTTTCATGAAGAACACTCAAGTGTAATTCCACAATTCCCCAAATATATTCTTTCTTTCCCAGAGGCAATTACTTCTGCCCATTTTTTTGTGAGAATTCTAGAAGTTCTTGCCTTCAAATTATTCAATGATATGCTATTTCTATTTCTTCATTTAGCTGTTGAATTCCCATTATGATAGATGAGGATTCCATATATCCAACTTAGTTTATCTTTTTGTACTTCTATTTAATATAATTAAACCTCTATATCTTTTTTTATCTACTTCCTCCTTTTACCTTTCAATATCTGTCAGATATATTATTGCTAATTTATTAATATTAATAACATAATTCTATTATATTCTGAAATCATTTCAGACTATTTTTCTAGGTGAAAGGCTTTTTCAGAGGGTATGACCTAACTTGAATATATACACACACATATATATATATATATATGTATGCATACATATATATATATATATGTGTGTGTGTGTGTGTGTGTATGTCATAAGATAGTTGGTTACTTATTATATTTAATTTAGTAAATTCATGATAGCGGAATCTATAAAAGTACATCATGTAGGCAATATTATTAATTTAGAAAAAAAATTCCTACTTTTATCTTTCTATGGCACACTTTTTTTCAAAAGGTTGTTTCAGCATCATCTTCACTTCCATATTGTTTCAGATGTAGATATTTTTCAAATCCATACATGCTGTTGTTGTAATTCTATCCTGAACTGCAAATTACCAAGTCTGGTTTTTTTGTTCCATCGAGAAAATTCCTGCTCTCCATAATACAGCCGATTGCTTTATTGCCTTTTAAAATGAAATTTAGGGGTCCCTGGATGGTTCAGTTGGTCAAGTGTCCGAGTTGTGATTTTGGCTCAGGTCTTAATCTCACAGTCATGGGGTTGAGTCCCGGTTCAGGCTCTGCACTGAGAGCACTGGGGCCTGTTTGGGATTCTCTGCCTCCTATCTCTCTGTCCCCACCCCCGCTTGGGCACGCTCTCTCTCTCCCTCAAAAATAAATGAATAGACATTAAAAATAAACACATAAACAAACAAATAAAATCATCTTTAGAGGGGATCTTTGCAGCAACTCCCATCACTTACAGTGTATGAGGTCTAGGAATAATGACCAAATCTGTGTGAAATTTCTTTGCCTCTGTTATTGCTAACAAAATATTTCATATAATGATGATGATGATGATAATGGGGCACCTGGGTGGCTCAGTCCATTAAGTATCTTACCCTTGATCTCAGCTCAGGTCGTGATCTTATGGTTCATGAGTTCAAGCTCCACGTTGGGTTCTGCACTGACAGCACAGAGCCTTCTTGGGATTCTCTGTCTCCCTCTCTCTGCCCCTCCCCCACTCATGCTCTCTCTCTCTCTCTCTGTCTCTCTCTCTGTCTCTCTCAAAAAAAAATAATGTTTCTCCTTCTTCCTCTCCTCTTCCTCTCTGCCCATCGCCCCCCCCCCCCACTGCTCATTATATCTTTTTAGATGGCCGACTTTCCCCACGGTGGAAACTTTTAAGATCATACAGTTTGATCTTTGGTTTTCTATAATTTCACACTCAAGTGTGTAGGTGTTCCGTCATTTTCATTCCTTGTGCTTGGCACTTGTCAAGCTCCTTCATTTTGAAACTGCATGTTTCCCTGAGGTCTGTAAAGTTTCTACTTCTACTGATTTGATCATCTCCCCCCCCACCTCATTTGCTCTGTTCTCTCTGATGCAACTGTTGATCAGATTGCGCTTTGGGAGTTAACTCTCCTGTTACCTTTTCTCTAACATTGTGCCTCTTTTCCTTTGCTGCACATTCTGAGACATGGGTTTACCTTTCTTTCTCAGCTCTTTCTGCGCTCTTTTTTCCCCTCTGCAATCCTATCTTAAATTCCTAGAAACCCTCTGGGTCAATGGTAGTTCATTCTTCATGGCAGCCTCTTCTTGTTTGATGAATACAATATCTTTCCACACTTCTCCAAGGATAATTATTAGAGATTTTCTCTCTTATTCCCCCTACCCCCTTGTTGGAGTCCATTTTTAATTCTTTCTGCTTTTTTCCTTTTTTAAAATCTTTTTTCTTCATGCTGAAATATTCCTCAACTTTCTGGCGATGCCGATCTGTCCCTCTTCAAGAACGAGAAAGGAATCCGTTTGATTTGAATCTCTGAGCACACAGGTTTGGCTTGAATCTCTGATTTAGGATCATGGGCAAAGACCCATGAAGGCTATAAGAAGAATAGCTTTCTTCTATAAACCTAGACCTTCACCAGCTACCAAATGTACTCTGGACAGTTATATCCCTTTGGAGAATGACAGTGTGATTTTTTTCGCCTGGAGTAGACATCAGATCGCGAGTTGTGCCTGCTGGGGTGGAGGGAGAAAGTCACTCTAGATCATTACGCAATCCCTCCCATTCAGGCTCGTTTCTTCCTTCCACTCTAACACCAGAAGCTCTCTGGAGCCTGCCAGCCAGCCTGGCAACAACTCCCATGTACTTTCTGCTTCCAGAAATGTGCAAAATCTCTGGTTCTGCGATGGCTCAGGGTTTTGTACATGTATATCTGTTTTTGTTCCTTATCACCCTTGGGTGTCACTTGTTGGGTGTTTGGGAAGCAGAAGACGAAAGTTCATATGGTCAGTAGCCTACCCGAGACGGTATTTCACCTTTCGTTCCATAAACCTTCAGGCGTCACTTTATTTCCCAGTTATTCCCTTTCCGCGAACAATAAGTTACCAAGTTATACTAGGAATGCAGGGAATAAATGCCAGCTCTCACCTCCTTTGAAAGTTGAGCTGTGTTGGGGCACCTGGGTGGCTCAGTTGGTTAAGCGTCCAACTTTTTAAAGTTTATTTATCTGTATTGAGAGAGAGAGAGAAAGGGAGAGGGAGAGGAGGAGGGAGAGGGGGAGGGGAGAGGGAGAGAGAGAATCCCAAGCAGGCTCCACACTGTCCACACGAAGCCCAATACGGGGGGGGGGGTGCTCAAACTCACCAACTGTCAGAAGGTGCCCAACTCTTGATTTCAGCTCAGGTCATGATCTTATGGTTCTTAATAGTGAGCCCCACACTGGGCCTGCTTGGGATTCTCTCTCTCCCTCTCTCTCTGCCCCTCCCCAGCACTCATCCTCTCTCTCTCTCTCTCAAAATAAATAAATAAACTTAAAAAAACAAAACAAAACAAAACAAAAAAGAACGTTTAGCTGTGTTAACCTTGATCCAAACAGCAATCACCTCTCCCACTGGCACATAACGTTTCTGGCCACTGTA
Source organism: Lynx canadensis (assembly GCF_007474595.2). NCBI lineage: Eukaryota > Metazoa > Chordata > Mammalia > Carnivora > Felidae > Lynx > Lynx canadensis. Next base: position 13,624,397 of record NC_044308.2, on the reverse strand, counting down.
TTTTCTAGAAATAGTTATTGAGAGGACATTTCAGCTTTTTTCCTCTCTCACACTGCACGCATCTCTTAATCCTCTTTCCCATCTGCTCCAGAAGATGTTGTCATTGCCATCTTTAGAGTCGAATTTTGATCTCTGCTATCATATGTTTAAACACACCCTGGGCGCCTGGGTGGCTCAGTCCCTTGACTTCAGCTCAGGTCATGACCTCACACTCCCTGAGTTCGGGCCCGCGTCGGGCTCTGTGCCAACGGCTCGGAGCCTGGAGCCCGCTTCGGATTCTGTGTCTCCCCCTCTCTCTGCCTCTCCCCTGCTCATGCCCTGTCTCTCTCTGTCTCAAAAATAAAATAAAAACATTAAAAAAAATTTTTTTAAAAACAAACACATCCTGACCCCGCGATGAAGAAATGAGCGCGGCATATGTCTGCTAATATCTCGAAGCCGCGTGTATTCTGTGTCAATGGCGAGCGCTCTCTGGTCAGTAAAGGGTAAACAGAACTTGTGTGGAGTAAAGGGACAGCTGTCCAGGTGCCCTCTTCTGAATTCATTGTTAACACCAGCTTCGGCATGTTGTTCCGCACTGGGCTATCGTCCGGTCCCTCTGCATCTGGCTTGGCCCCTCCTGGCATTCTCTGATATTCAAAGTGGCTCCCTGTTCCTTTCCTTCCTTCTTTCTTTTCTTTTTCTCCTCCTTCCCCCAACACGTTGCTTTGTGAATGCAAAAAAAAAAAAAAAAAAAAAAAACCCAAAAAATTGCAGCGTAGGCTTGCTGAATAGCGAGCTTTGCTACACAGTCAGACTCAAATGTTTCTCTTCTTCCTGCCCTCCTTCTCCTTGCCCCACCTCTCCCTGGTCCCTTTCTCCTCCACCCCCGTTCTTTTGTCTTCACTTCTTCCTCCTCCTTTGCCTCCTCGTCCTCCTTTGAAATGAACGTCTTCATGTATCAAGGCCTCACGAAAAGCTGCCAGGTTTCTGAGAAGTAGTTTGAATTCTCAACCGGGCACAGCTGTAATCCGATGTTATCTGGACCCACCAAAGCGGATGGCCAGGAGCCAACGCTTTGCGGAACAAATAGGTGTTGAAAACACTCACCTCGGCAGTTTAAACAAGTCATCAAAGGGGGTCGGAACCAGTGCCAGGCAGCTCCACGGAGGAAAGACAGGGAAGACGGTGGGAAGCCTGTGGGTTTCTCCAGGCAACAAAGCTCCTCCTTCGGTGGATGCTGATTCCAGGCTGCAAATCTCTCTGGAAGCATTTAGGATTTTTTCTTCCTTGATGTGGGCCCCCCGCACGCTGGGTCACTCTGGATTTGAGAGGCGTGGTTAGTAATTCAAAAGCCAGACGTGGTTGAGGTGATGCCGGTCCAGAACATGCTTGGCCAAGGCATCTCTTTGGTGACTGTTTCAGCTTTCTGGGTACCATGTGCCCTGGGGTACTGAAGTGTAGGTACTGTTCGAGATAAACAAAGCCTGATACCAGCGAAAGTAGTGAGAACAGGTTTTAATTTAGAATATACTATTGTGACAGGGTAGAGAGTCTGCTACGAACTGAACTCAACTTCAATCTGTACGGAGATAATGGGCGTCTTCAAAGGAGAATGAGGACTAGGAGGGGATGGGTGGGGCCTCAGCTCAGGAAAGGGAACGACTACAAGATGCAGGAAGTGGGGTTGGTGCCTGCGAAACCCACTGGGTTTGCCAACTGGCGCTTCTCGAAGTTATGCCCCAACCTCCCAGAGAGGCTGGGAGACAGGCGCCCGCGTCCTTGGGTGCTGTCCGGAACAAACAGAACATTCCCCTGGCAGTCTTGAGTTTTCTCAGGCAGGCACTTTAAGGGGACTAGGGTCATCCTGGGGATGTGGCTTTGAGCTGGTAGAAGCTATGTTTGGTGTTCTGTTCAATTCTATATAAACAAAGATTGGAGCCTAGTGGAGAAAGAGCTCAGAGGAGCCTTGGCTGAAGTTAGGTCATGGAGAGAGTCATTGTCAGTATATTGAGCATCTGGTCCGGTGACCTTAATCAATTAGAGCTAAGTGGTGAAATACTGGCTCCAAATCTCAGGCTCTAGGGGAATAAAGGAAAACTATAACAACAAAAGGCAACCTTGTGTTTGGGGGTTCTAAAACTAGGTGTGCTTAATATACAGTTGGTCACTAGAGAGAATGAATTCAGATCAAACCACGAGGGAAAGGGGAAAACTCCACTCAAAGCAATAAGCTTTTCTTTTCCCAACATTTATTTATTTTTGAGAGACATCGAGAGACAGAGCACGAGCAGGGGAGGGGCAGAGAGAGAGGGAGACACAGAATCCGAAGCAGGCTCCAGGCTCCGGGCTGTCAGCACAGAGCCCGGCCAGGGGCTCGGATCATGTGAGTTCGTGAGAGATCATGACCTGAGCCGAAGTCGGGTGCTGAACCCACTGAGTCACCCAGGCGCCCCAAAAAGCAAATACGCTTTACCGAGATGCAGTCCAGGCACGGGCTTCGCCACAGGACCGGTGTTCTCATTTGTCAAAAAAACCCTAAACACAAAATCCGACCCATTGCCCTTAGGTGTAAGAGGCCTCAGGGGATGAACCCACAGAGGAAAACAGGGCAGAAAATAGAGGTGAGATATGGGTGCTGCTCTAAGCCCCTGGTAGTCATTATTCTTGCAAAAGAGTCTGCGGTCTAGAGATTAACATTTTCTATTTCCATATGCTTGAATATTTTTGAGTGCTATTAAGGATGCCCATAGAAAATGCAGGTCACATTGGCCATTTAGACTCCACTTGCCGGGCCATGCTTCTGAAACCCCGCTTCTATTTTTTGCGAGCTAGAATTCTGCAGGTGCTAAGGTGGTAGGTGCAAATATCACAATGTGAATATGAGCCAATTAACTAACAACCACATTTTATGAGGTTGCAACCACCTAATTGTTTTGTGTCTGCAGCTAATTATTTCTGGGAGATATTTCTGCATATGGAGAAGGAGTCAGTTATTATAATTGAGTGTACCGCAAAACAAAAGTTGTGCTGTAAGTACATCAAGGGCAGGGGATCACATCTTCTCGATGTTTTATAAACTTCCATAAATCACTTCGGGCCCGTGGCTTCCAAATGAATATGAACCGCTAATGGCCACCTGATTCCGGAGTTTGGAAAACGCGTTGGATAGCTGGCTGCGGTGGATGATATCCAAGGTAGAAAATCTCAGCAGAATTCTGTTGCTCTTAAACCATCCGCTCCCCTTCTTACGGACCCGTGGAATTTTTGAGCTGGAAAGAAACATGGAGGTCATCTATTCCCACAGCGTTATCTTAAAATTTGGAAAGTGTGGCCCAGATGGATTATGTGAGCCACCTAAGACTTTGTGATGTTGTCAGCCTTAACCTCCAAGTACACAATGTATAAATCAGTGCCTTCCACCGGCAGACCCAGCACTTACCCCATTACTTTTTTTTAAGGTATCACGTATCAGGGGAAAGCATGTCTCTTAAACCCGCGTACGCCAGGCCTGAGGGTGCTCTGACAAAGTAATTTTACAGCAGGAAGCTAAACGAATCTTATAAATTGGTCTGTCCAGACAAAGTCGTGAGCAAAGTGTGCGGTTGTATGCAGATATTTTTGCTATTATTGCAGATGCTCGTTGATATTTCGAGGCAGGTTTTTATGGAGCGATGCCCTGAGGCTTTTTAAATTGAGGGTTCAATTATTTCTAAAATCTAATAATTAAGTAAATTAATGAGCCTAGTCAGAAATCTGGCAACCTGAATATAAGGATTAGATACGAGAAATATTAACAGGAGGGAGTCTTCTCTCCCTCTTTCGAAGAAGATCTTTGAAAATCATTTAGGTTCTATCTTACAGATGGAAATGAAGCCTGACACTGGGATCCACAAACAGGCCACTGCACAGATTCAGGTTAGGGGTAGAGCTTAGCAGCAGGTGGGGGTGGGCAGGGCAGACCTAGGAATGTGCACCTGGGGAAGACCGCTTACTGGCATAATAGATTTTTTTATTATTTATTATGTTTTTATTAATTTTTTTTACATTTATTATTTTTGAGAGAGACAGAGCACTAGTCAGGGAGGGATAGAGAGAGAGGGAGACACAGAATCCGAAGCAGGCTCCAGGCTCCGAGCCGTCAGCACAGAGCCCGACGCGGGGCTCGAACCCACGAACCGCGAGATCGTGACCTGAGCCGGAGTCAGATGCCCAACTGACCGAGGCGCCCAGGTGCCCCATATGATAGATCAAGCCTACGGAGTTTCTATTGGAGTGCCTTCCGAAGTCAGGCTTCTTACCTTGGGCCCATCTTGCATTTGGGGTTTGGTAACTTGCAGTCTTCTGTCTTCTCCCAGGACTGGCTTGAATTCACGTCCTCACGCTCCTCTATGTGCTTGGCCTTCTCAATAACATTCACCTCAGACTCCCCTGGCCATTTCTCGTCCCGTTACTGGATTCTCCGAGCTGCTACGTTTGCTTGATTCCTATCTGGGGATGGCCAAGACTCCTGGGCAAGGTGGGGGCTTATCTGAAGGAATTTTGGCTTTAAAAAGATTTGAAAACCACAAACCACAATAAAACAATGGCAGCGGCAACGACACCACCCTCCAGCATAGTGTTTTCATAGCCTTATCCTCTTCATGGCTCACCACACACTTCTGTAGTCCGGTCACCGTGCAGAGGTGCAGAAACAGATTCGGATGCCTTGGGTGACGTGCCTGAGGTGCCAGGACAAGTGAAAGCAGGGCCTGGAGTTGGATGGTGACCTGATGGCCAAGCCCATGTTGTTTCCCCTCTAATCCCCTCCTTTCGCTATTTCGCACTCGAGATTATGATTCATTTTTATTTTTTTATTTTTTTATTTAAAAAAATTTTTTTTTCAAGTTTATTTATTTTTGGGACAGAGAGAGACAGAGCATGAACGGGGGAGGGGCAGAGAGAGAGGGAGACACAGAATCGGAAATAGGCTCCAGGCTCCGAGCCATCAGCCCAGAGCCCGACGCTCACGGACCGCGAGATCGTGACCTGGCTGAAGTCGGAGGCTTAACCGACTGCGCCACCCAGGCGCCCCATGATTCATTTTTACACAAAGACAGTGAAAACTAAAATAGGTCTCTTTATGAAGGACGGTCTGGTGTAGTCCAGGTGTGTTCATTATTCACGCGGGACATAATTATGAAGACCAGTGTTCCAGGACCGTCGAAAGTTTAAAAGCTCGTACAGTCTTTACTTCATTCCTTAGTGAACAAAGGATGTTTTGTCCTGGAGATGCCAGTTGAATTCAGCTAATGAGATGGAAAAATTTCCCATGAGCAAATCCAATGATGAAGCCCGAAAAGAGGGCTAGAGCCTCGACGGAGGAGCGAGAAAACCCAAGAAATACGTTCAGACGTACAACCAACTGCCCAGGGAAGCTCTACCGGGTAAGGCCTTTCTGCAACTCCTCTGTCACAGCAGACGTGGCTCTGGGGTCTGTTGACACTTGGGATTCCTCCCTGGGTGTCAGTGGCTGTGACCAATGGGCTAAATGAGGATGCGCTGCTAGGAGAGTGAGCAGTCACGAATGTGAACTGGCCAGCCTCCTGGGTAAAGGGTCTTCATCTAGTTGAGGAAATACCCCAACGGGAAGACAAAGTGTGACGAAATGTGAAGGTCATGCCCTTCACGTCGGGTGGAACTCAGCCAGCTATGGGATTTGCGCCATACTGTTCATTTAGCTTTCTCTGAGCCCTAGCGGCCTCACTTGTAAAACACCACGGAAGCTGCTCATCCTGTCAGTTTCTATGTCAAGTTAAATAAAATAACTATCCTAGAAAGTGTCCTGCATGAAATGGTCTTTAATCCACAGTTCCTATTTTCTATACTGCTGGCCGTGATAAACTACGGCTTTTCTAAATCAATATACACTGGGAGGGAGACAGAGAATCCGAAGCAGGCTCCAGGCTCTGAGCCGTCAGCACAGAGCCCGACGCGGGGCTCGAACCCACGAACCGCAAGATCATGACCTGAGCCGAAGTCGGACGCTTAACCGGCTGAGCCACCCGGGCGCCCCTGCATTTTTGGGTTTTGGTTCTTAATATTACATTTCCTCTTAGTAGGGAGATGGTACTCCATTTTCTCTTCCATGCCATATGGTCTACAGGGAAAAACACTCACCTCTGTGACTTTCTTCATATGTAATATACTGCAGGTGCCTAATAATAGAGATCTGACAAGAAGAGTTGTTCTCCCACGAAATCCAGGTAAAAGTATGTGTTTGTTTGGATAATCTAGGTAATTTTACCTGCGTAAACTTGATAGGAAAAACTGGCCGTTGATTATTTTGTATTAGCAGCTGCTCAATTTTATTGTTAAAGCCTAATGTGGTGGAGGAACATTCTTGGTAAGAAATCCATGAGCATTAACTTCTTGTCTCCGCTGACCAGAGCTGTTGTTGGCTGAAGACATCATGGCTTGGTAAGCAATTTGCAATAGAAACACAGCAGAATTGACTTACAGTTCCATAATTCAGGCAGCATGACTGTGTATTATTTCTTAGATTAGAGGTATCCGAGTAAAAAATATCTCTTGTGTCATTAAAGATTACAACGAAATAACTTATTCTTCCTACAAATAATACCAGCGTAAGCAAAAGCATACTTTTCAGGGGATTATGTCATCTTCCCAAATTAGATGGAATATCATCTTCTAGGTTTTTTTTCCCTCATCTTCCACCATAATGGGGAAAACGGGGGTGCCTGGGTGGCTCAGTCGGTCAAGTGTCTGGCTCTTGGTTTCAGCTCAGGTCCTGATGATGCGGTTTCTGGGATCGAGCCCTGTGTCAGGCTCTGTGCTGACAGGGTGGAGCCTGCTAGGGATTTTCTCTCTCTCCCTCTTTCTCTGCCCTCCCTCTCTCTCTTTTTCTCTCTCAAAATAAATAAATTAATTAAAAAAATGGGAAAACAGATTCGAATTGCATTGGCCACTATTATGTAAGCAGAATTATTCTGTAAACTAACCATATGGAAAAGGATCGATAAATGGATTTTATGAAAATCAGAAAGTTTACCAAGCCAAGTCACAAAGTAGAGGAAGGTACAGAAAAACATAGCTGATAAAAGACTCATTTGTAGACTATAGAAGTCTTTAGAAATTCTATAATTCAAAAAAAAATGATGGATGAATCTCGTTCAACAATTGGGCAAAAGACAGTCGCTTCACAAAAGAGGCTATCCAAATGGCTAAAAAATATGAACATGTGCTCAGTAGCTCCAGTCACCAGGGAAATGCAAATTAAAATGACAATGTGAGATCACTACACCACCACGAGACAGGTTAAACCAACCCTCCAACCACCAGACAATCAGGAAGCATCTGATAGTGCCAATGGATGGAGACGATGGCTAATAAATGGCGGGACAAGCAGAATTCTCATAATGGTAATATTAATTGGGACAACCACTTCAGGAAACACGTCATCAGTATTTACTATAACTGAACATTCCCGTCTTCCATGACTTCGCCATGTTAATCTTAAAATTCACCCAACAGATATATGATTATGTACTCCAAAGGCCACGATCATACCAGAATTACTCGTAATAGGCCCCAAATGAAAACAACCCAAATGATTACCAACAATTGAATACATAAGATTCAGTATGTTCATTCAGCAACAAAAACTAAGAACAAATTGCTGCACAAGATAGCATGGAAGGATTTCCTAACACAATGTTGACGAGAAGAAGATAGTTCCCCCCAAATACACACCATGAATCAATCTGTAGAAAGTTTAAGAACAGACAAAACTCAACTTATAGATAACTCAACTTATATATAAACTATATAAGATTATATAAGCTATAATAAGATATATAAACTTGATCTTTTCTGTCCCTCTACTAACCATTCAACTTCTGAGAAGGTTCTCGGTTGACTTAAGTTATGTGTACCTGCCCCTCCACTAAGGGTGAGTAGGGCACCTAATTAACATAGTCTCATCAGACTCCAAGTAAAGTGGGTGAAGTATTTTCCAGAAGGCAATTGGTGCATGGTCTCACAAGCCAATTGGACAAACGTTGAATGAGCAAAAATAGCTTTTTCTTTGGAGTGTGGTTTCTAACTGTATAGTACGTCCTTTTTGTCCTTTTTCTCATTGCTGTAATATAACTTTTCCAAGCTAACTCCCTTTTCTGAGCTCAAATCTGTGAGTGAGTGTGTGTGTGTGTGTGTGTGTGTGTGTGAGTTGACAAGGCAGGAGCAGCTACAGGCCAGCATTTGTACAGAACAATAAAATGCATGGGGTTGCTACTGCTTACCTGATTCACTCTGGGAGGCATTTGCAAGTGCAGTTCTAGAAAGAACTTAGTAGATAAAAACATACCAGAGGCAATAGCCTTTTTCATTATTTGTATGATTGGTTCTAAAGGCAAGTGTTAGGTCCGCTGTGAATGTGGATTGCTAGCAGGGCATTTTCTTTCTTCAGTTGTCTAGTGGAGGCAGGGTGCAGCTGGAGTTGTGTCGATTTCTTGAAACTTGGGTAGCTACGAATACAGTTGTTAATCGATGCCATTAGTTATCCCAGAAGTTATTAATTTGTACTAATGGTCAACTGCTTATTTCCCACCCCTTAGGAAACTCAGAAAAGTGTTTTGGATCCATCTGGGTAGAAAGCCCAGCAGAGGCATAAGATCATTATCATCCGTGACACATTCAGGTCATGTTTCTTCCACATTTTGTTAGTTTCAATGAACCAGGGACTGCTAATAAATGATTTCCATTGGATAACTTTGTTTTTTCTGTTTCAAGTTTCAAGTTGCCTGTCTGGATTTCATTAGCATTGCAATGATTTACCCAAGAGGGCTTTGTTTCTTAACTTGATTGGGAAAGGGACATTGGGAAAGTGGCTGTCTTTGTGGGAAGGAGTTTTTTTTTTTTTTTTTTTTTAAACCCCATGGTAATTGTATGTGGTGGAGAAGAAGTTTGAGGAGTGCAATTTTCGTTTGCAATTGGTTTTGTTTTAGCTTCCTCAAACTAGTTCTGTGTAAATTGCTACACACATATCTGCTCATCGGACACCAAAGTCGTCAGCATTTTATTACTCAGGGACCATGACTGCCATACAAGCAAAAAGTTTTAAGTTGACACACTGGATAAGTGTCTGAAATCCCAATGGAAGAGAGGCAAAACTGATTTGCGAAACCAATCTTATTGGTTTTCGTTTGTTCATATATTATTGCTTAGTTCGGTCTTTTACATCTACTACTTAGCTGTTTTTGTTACTTTCTTTTTCTTCTCGGCTTTTCGGTAATAGTTACACAGGTGTAACTAGCTCAAAACAAGACCGTGCTATTTCATGAAGTTGGCAGAACGGGACATCACTGGAGTATAAAATGGTCTTATTTTTCTCTGGGTCTATCTGCAAGTTGCTAATCAGTGGCACAACTTTTTAAGACGGAAGCCTTGCTGGGTGTCGGCACCCTTGTCCCCTGGCATTCCAAACCTGCATTTTGATGGAGCCCAAGTTAGCAGGATTTGGTGTTGTGAAGTCAGTTTTCTTAATTAACCCTAGCATATCCCCAGGCTGGGGATCATGGCTCATTTGTCAAGTGACCGGTCAAGGCTTTTCCCCTTTTATTAAACTGGGCAAGTCTGTCTTTTATTGATTTCGGGGATATCCAAATGGCAAACAGTGTATCAAAAGGCATTCAGTAGCCTCACTAATTCACCTGAGAAGGGAACAGACCCAGGGGAGTCATGTCGTGGTCAGCTTAACCTATTTAATTAGTTAACGTGACCCGCGAGGGAACCACCACGGGGAGATGGGCATGTAGGCTTTGCGGTGTGGTGCACTCAGCAAGGCCACGTGGGGACGGTGAGAACCCACGGCCGACAGTGTCTCCCCACAAATGCGAATCAAGAAAGTGTTAAAAAAAAACACTCATTGAATTGGAATTATTTTTTACATATACTTTAAAAAACGTTATTTTTTCAATTCTTTAAAACATCTATAAAATTAAAAGAGAAGATCCCTATCGAAATAAGATACAAGTTGCACATTTTTCATAAAGCTGAACATTTTAAACCTGCTTTTGGACAACTGAACCACATCTTAGAAAGCATTTTTAAAAATAAAACAATCTCGGGGCGCCTGGGTGGCTCAGTCGGTTAAGCATGCGACTTCAGCTCAGGTCATGATCTCGCGGTTCATCGGTTCAAACCCCGTGTCGCGCTCTGTGCTGACAGCTCGGAGCCTGGAGCCTGCTTCCGATTCTGTGGCTCCTTCTCTCTCTGCTCCTACCCCCACTTGTGCTCTGTCTCTGTCTCTCAAAAATGAATACGTGTAACAAAAAATAAAAAAATAAAAAAGATAAATAAATAAAACAAACTGTAGTTCTGCTGGCCTATGTCCACACTGTAACCAATGGGGGGGGGGGGGAACAGGGTGGTAACACTCTTATTTGGTGGGCGGAATTCAAGATGGCCCCACTAGGAGTCTAGCCCCTGGCCAAGGTGCTCTTTATAATTTCCTTCCACGTAATTGTGGGCAGGACCAGTGAACATGATGGAATATTATTCCCATGATTATGTTACCTTATAGAGGAGAAGAGATTCTACAGATGCAATTAAGGTCCATAATCAGTAGACTTAGAGCTCCTCCAGAGGGGGGATACACGGAGCGAGGCTGCCCTCGTTAGATGAGCGCTAATGGGGACCCGGAGTAGCAGCAGACCCCCTCCTGCTGGCCACGAAGAGACAAATCACCATAAGCCCTACTGCCATGATGAATTGGGTTCTGTCAACAACCTGAATGAGCTTAGAAAATCCTGAGCTCCAGATGATAACCCAGCCCTAGCTGCCATGTTCATTTCAACCTTGTTTGACCCTGAGCAGAGACTCCCAGATGAGCCCTGGCCAGAAATTCTGACCTACAGAACTCAGGTTACACGCGGGGATTGTTCTACGGCACTAACTTAGTGGTGGTTTATGCTGTAGGAGCACGAACGGTAAACAGTCTCGATGTGTATTATAATTAGAATGACGCATCCCAAACATACTGTACGCGCAGCTCTCGGACATTTGCTGTATAATCTTTCCAACAGTGTGCCAACTAGGTGGTCATCTACCCGCATTTTCCCACCACGTCTTACTATAAAGAGCAGTTGCCGGTTCCTACCCATAAACGCGGATAACCACCCGACTTTGCGGGTTATTGAAAAGAGTACACAGAAGAGGTAGGAGGGCTGTCGGTCCAGGCCTGCCTGGCATGGGGAAAATGGGCAATGATCACTCTCATTATTGAGCCAAGACCTTGTTCTCCCGACCATGGGCAAAACAACTCAACACCTGCAAGTACCAGGACTGTTAGTTAACTCTCAGAACTTCGCTGACCCGATTGGGGAACACGCAACCTGTTTCGGTACCAACTACTGAAACCCGCAGGTGACACGGGGAGGAAGCTCATACGTCAAAACCCTGAACTTCTTGTCGTCTGAGAAAGCGGTCGAACAAAGAGAAAAGAGGGCTTCGGTTATTGTTCTTCAGGGTCCCTGCTCGGATGTTCTCATATGACCTAAGGGTGCCGTAGAAGCAAGTTCAAAAGGCTGTAAATGTAGTATCTTGCCATCACACACACACTTCATTTAATTGTCTGTAATGTTCCCACGGCTAAAAGGGGTGAGGGGTAGGGCAACATTTTGAGGGTTGGAGAGGAGGACATTCCTGGAAATACACAAGCTTTAGGCTTTGCAAGTGAGGAGCGGGAACAAATTGCAGTGACAGATAAACTGCGTTTATTGCACTCGACAAGTGGCTAAAAATTTCTCCTGGGTGGTAGGAGGGGGGGCGGGCGGAGGGGTGGGGGAGACGATTTCTACCTAAGGCAATTCAAGGCAATAGGGTCGCATTGTTTTTTGTTATAGAGAGCTGTTGCTGCCCAGAGATGTGAAAAAAAAGAAAACAAAACAAAACACAGTCCCCTCTGGCTTGTTCTTTTGCAAGAATTCCTGGTTTCTGAGGATGCGAATCCCCACAACTGAATGATGATAAAGAGGGTCCATAGTGTATTTAGCGCATTTAGGGTCCCACTCCTGTCACTGCTGGAGACTCCACACTGTAGGAGACGAAAGGGAGAGAATACTTGCTTTATTCAAGTTCTCTAGCAATTTCTTAGCCTCTAGTATTTCGAACATGAGAGAAGTCTGTGAATTACTTTTTTTCCTCTCTGGGCAAAGAATAGAGCAAGGAGAAGATCATTTGGGTAGAGTGAGAACTTGCTTTGCTGTGCATCACGTCTATGTTTATTTTCAAAATAAAGTTTAGAATTTGAAAAAATCCCTAAATGCAATAGCCGTGCGAGAATTCTCCCACCACTGGGATTTTTGCTAACGATATAAACTTAGTCGGAGAATGGCTCGTCCAAAATCCCTCACTCACTACACAGGAGCGAGGGACAATCAATAAATAGCTATTTTGTGTCCTCATTTTCTCCCCGATCTGTGTTGTTACCAATTGCCTGGCAAAACAAACATTCTTTCCCGGGCTTGGTAAGGCCAAGTGCGGGCGGGGGGAGGAGTGGCGTGGGAGTGCGTGTGAGGTCGGGAGGTGGGAGGAGGGGAGAGGGGAAGGGATGAGTGAGTGGAGGGAGGGCATTTGGTAGGGGGGTTCTGTTTCGTCTCTTTCT